>NC_091687.1:49802045-50105075 GCF_041296265.1 Equus caballus
GTCTATGTCGTGAAATGATTACTACAAGAAAGTTAGTTAAAACATCCATCATCTCACATACCGTGAGTTACCGTGTGTATGTGTGTGTGTGTGTGTGTGTGTGTGGTGAGAACATTTAAGATCTATTCTCTTAGCAACTTTCAAGTATATAATACAGTATTGTTAACTGTAGTCACCATGCTGTACATTAGAGCCTTGGATCTCATTCCTGTTACAACTAGAAGTTTGTTTCCTTTGACTAGAGTCTCTCCATCCTCCCCGTCCCCCAGCCTTGGCAACCACCAATCTACCTCCTGTTTCTGAGTTCAACTTTTTAAGATTCACAGATAAGTGAGATCATATAGCGTGTATCTTTCTCGCACTTATCTCACTTAGCAAAATGCCCTCTGGATTCATCCATGTTGCTGGAAATGGCAGAATTAACTTCTTTTTTAAGGCTGAATAATATTCCATTGTGTATATATGTAATATATATATTACATATGTACTCCACGTTTTATTTATCTGTTCATCAGTTGACAGACACATAGGTTGTTTCCACTTCTTGGCTACTGTGAATAATGCTACAGTAAAAGGGGGTGTGATATCTCTTTAAGATAGTGATTTCAGGGGTTCGGCCCCGTGGCCAAGTGTTAAAATTTGCATGCTCTGCTTTGGAGGCCCAGGGTTCACTAGTTTGGATCCTGGGTGCAGACCTATGTGCCGCTCAACAAGGCATGCTGTGGAAGTGTCCCACATAGAAGAACTAGAAGGACTTACAACTAGGATATACAACTCTGTACTGGGGCTTTGGGGAGGAAAAAAAAAGAGGAAGATTGGCAACATATGTTAGCTCTGGTCCAATCTTCCTCAACAAAAAGAAAAAAAAAAGATAGTGATCTCATTTCCTCTAGATAAATACCCAGAAGTAGGATTGCTGGATCATACGGTAGTTGTACTTTTAATATGTTGAGAAACCTTCATACTGTTTTCCACAATGGCTGTACTAATTTCTATTCCCCAAAACAGTGCACAAGCGTTCCCTTTTCTCCACAACTTTGCCAACACTTGTTATCTCTTGTCTTTTCAACAATAGACATTCGAACAGGTGTGAGGTGATATCTCACTGTGGTTTTGGTTTGCATTTCCCTGATGATTAGTGATGCCGAGTACCTTTTCATGTACCTGTTGGCCATTTGTATGTCTTCTTTGGAAAAATATCTGTTCAGGTCCTTTGCCCATTTTTAAATCAGATCTTTTTGTGTTTTTGCTACTGAGCTGTATGAGTTCGTTGTATGTTTTAGATATTAACCCCTTCTCGGTTATGTGGGTCACAGAGCCCCTAGTGACTTAGTAATTTTTTCATGGTGCCTCAGGCCAAAGAAACACCCTGAAGTTCAATGAAGTATAGACCCAGACAACTTAACAGTTGTAGTTTTAAATAGGGTCCAACAGATGGCACTGTGTCTCCCCAAAAAGTTAAAATACCTCACAGAACCCCCAGGAGCTCCCTGAGGCACCCCAGAGCAGCTCAGAACACTGTTTATGAACTACAGCCTGAGGGAACATTTTTCTCGCATATCTAAAATAAAATACCAGAATTCCTTCTATAGGAATATGGTGCAACCAAGTAGACAGAGTATTCCATGAATTGCATCACTTTTTATACCATTTGTTGTAATTTCATACCATTGTTATTGCTGGTAGACTAGGAGTATTATTTTCCTATAAAGTGCCAGAGAGCAAATATTTTAGGTTTTGTTGGCCACAGATGGTTTACATTGCATATTCTTATCCTATCTTTTCTGTTGCAGCCCTTTAAACATGTTAAAACCATTCTTAAGCTCTTGAATTTGGCCCACAGGCTGTAGTTTGTCAACCCCTGTTCTAGTTATAACCCTAATATGTAATACTAAAGTGCAATTCAGTAAAGGTGATTCTGCAAAGCTGGAAGCTCTCAGTATTTTTCTATTTCATCCTTTTTACTCCAGGGAAATCTAGGCAGGAACACTCCCTTGCCACTAATGTGAGAAGGGCCCACTTGATTTCAAAGCTGTTGTAAACAGAAGGCTGTCATGGAATCTTGCTCTTAATTCTTGATTTAATGAGAATTTGCAAGTCTTTCCAGTGTAATAAAGAATTCCTGTTAAATTTCTAAGAAAAGAAGACTAGTCATTGCACTAAGCCCTTTATCACTTGTTGATTATTTAAATGGCTAATGAGATTTCACAATTATAACTAATAAGGCAAGCCTTAACCTATAATAGGTTCAGTAAATAACTTGATAGAATATGCCATTTGAGACTTCTAGCTTTATTTCCAAAATTAGTGTTGCCATCTTGAAAGTATGCTTTGTGCGTAGTCCTTAGGTTTTATGTCAGTTACTTTTAAAAATCTAGTCTGACAAGTACCGTTCCCATGCTAGTCATAAAGGAGACAAATGTCACTAGCAATAATGGTGTTGAGAAAACCTAAGAAATTTCTAGAGGAAATTTCAATCCATATTTAAAAAGAGCAATTTTTTTTAAAAGTGCACCATATTTTTCCAAGATCCAATCTCTTATAGCCTACATCATAAAGATGTTTCTTCATTGACACTTTTCCAGAACTTTAAGTCAGTACTCCTCCTTCTATGTGGTCATAAGTACCCTGAAATGATCACTGATGGCATTTTTTAATTAAATTTATTCACGTGGCAATTTGGTTACTCTCTTTTCCTCCCATGAGACCGATTTACCACCAGAGCAGGGCCAGTGGCTGATTTGCTCACCATTCTATCCCCAAGAACAAAGGATTGTGCCTACTGTCCATGAGGTGTTCAGTAAATATTTGCTGCATTGAGAGTCAGAATTATCCAATAGAAAGTTATTATGCATTTAATGACTAGTAGACTTTAAGTTCTAGACCACCACTAATTTTCCTTGGGTCATTAGAAACAGCCATTTAATCTTCCAGTGTATTTCCTCATCTGTAAAACCAAGATATTTCTATTTGTCGCCGCCTCACGGGGATGTTGCTAGGCTCACGTGGGAGAGGGAGCACTTCTTTGCTTTGCAAAACGAAGATGCACTGAGATACCAGCCCGGCCCAGGCAGCTGAAGGCAACCACTGAGGCGCAACCACGTCATCCTGTTATATAAGGGGCGCGCCCGTCGGATGTCCTCTGAAATCCCTGGCCCTACGTCACCCGCCACCGCCCAGAGGACGCCCTGAGTGGCGTGAGGATAGACGGTGCAGGGTGGGACCCGCCCGAGGCCAGCCGCCGGCTGCAGAAAACGCCCGAGACGGCAACGGCTCCCGGGGCTCCCGGGGCCGAGGCCGGAAGCCCCGCCTGAGCTCGCCAACCGCCAGCCAGCGCCGGGCCGGCTCGAACGTGACCTTGTTTTGCCGTTGCTAGGCGACGCGGCTCCCGCACGCCCCCCACTGGCCAGCGCCCGCGGGAGCGCGGGGAGGGGCGGGGCCGCGGCAGGCAGGGGAGCGGTCGGCCGCGCACCGTTAGGGCAGACTGGGGCGCGGCGCCCGCCCGGCGCCCCTGGAAGCTGCGTCTCGGCTCCTGCCGGCGCCCAGGCCTCGCTGTGCCCTCCGGCAGGGAGTAGCGCGCTCGAGAGGGCTGTGAGCGACGCGGGGTCAGAACGAGGGAAGGACGGCTAGTCAGGTGAGCCGCAGCGGGCGGGCAGCTGGCATGGCCACGCCCTGCCAGGGCGACCGGCCGGCCGGCTGCGGAGGGGCGAGGCGGAGGCATCGTGCAGCGGAGACGGCGCGCCTGCCTTGGCGGGGGCCGCAGGTCGCATCGTCCACGCACGGAGGCCGGCGGACCAAGGGTTAAGGCGCCGGCAGTGACCGCGGGCCCCGGATGTGGGAGCCGCCGGCCGGCGTCCGCGGGCTGCGCTGCAGGTGCGCCGGCGCGGGCGGAGAGAGCGGGCCGGCAGCCACCTGACCGACCGGCCGGCCGAGACTCCCCGGCCCTGCAGGGGCCGCTCGGCTCCCTCCGCCGGAGCCTGGTTTTCCAACTTGAGGGCAACAGGTGGTGCCTGTGGACCAAGGGAGAGCCCAGCTCGGCCTCGCTGGGAGCGGAGGTTACTCTCGCCAATTAGGGCGCAGGGGCGGGGCAGCAGGGACGCGCTGATGCGGGTGACCAATGGGATTTGGCCTCAGGGGTGGGCCGTGAGGGGTGGGCGTGGCCAGAGTCTGAAGCCGCGCTCTCTAGTGCCCCAGCTGCCAGAGCTGCGTGGAGAGCTAAGCTGGGCGGCCGTGGGGCGCTTCCCCGTCGCGTAGAACCGCCTCCCAATGCTTTCTCCTTTGGACCCAGACTCCAATTCGGGAGGTGAGAGCATTGTCGGGTTTTTTTGCGGGGGAGGGGGTGGAGCAGGGAGGATAATAGTGACCTTGAGTAGTAGTCTGCTGTTAAGCATGTGGTATTAGATCCCCAAGATAGGATTATGTGTTACGAGTTTTCTGCCAGAAAAGATACGTGTGTGGTTACTGCGAGTTGGACCAGATACTGGTGACTCGGTTGTGTCCGGAATGAAGTCTTCGAGGTTTGGGGACCCAGGGGAGTAGAGAAAAGTATGTATCACTGCAATTTCAGTGAATGTTAAAGAATTTCAATCACAATGAGTATTCTGTTGTTTTGCCTCGGATTGTGTACGTTTCATATCGCGTTTGGTTTGTTTACTAAAGCAAGTTTTATTTATCAAGTTCCTTGTGTTGCTTATTTTAGCAGAAAGAGAGAAAAACCGTTGTAGTACATTATTTCACAGGAATAACTTATTCATTTTCCTTCTCAGCAGTCTTGTAGCTGGATCCCCTAGGAAGAGAAGTTCTAAAGCAGTAAGAAGAAAGCATTTCAATTTGGAACATTTATTTGCAGCTGGCAATGGGGAATGGGCTGTCAGACCAGACTTCTATCCTGTCCAGCCTGCCTTCGTTTCAGTCCTTCCACATTGTTATTCTGGGTTTGGACTGTGCTGGAAAGACAACTGTATTATACAGGCTGCGGTTCAATGAATTTGTAAATACTGTACCTACCAAGGGATTTAACACTGAAAAAATTAAGGTAACCTTGGGAAATTCTAAAACAGTCACTTTCCACTTCTGGGATGTAGGTGGTCAGGAGAAATTGAGGCCACTGTGGAAGTCATATACCAGATGCACAGATGGCATTGTGTTTGTTGTGGACTCTGTTGATGTTGAAAGGATGGAAGAAGCCAAAACTGAACTTCACAAGATAACTAGGATATCAGAAAATCAAGGAGTCCCTGTACTTATAGTTGCTAACAAACAAGACCTGAGGAACTCATTGTCTCTCTCAGAAATTGAGAAATTGTTAGCAATGAGTGAACTGAGCTCATTGACTCCTTGGCACTTGCAGCCCACCTGTGCAATCATAGGAGATGGACTGAAGGAAGGACTTGAGAAACTACATGATATGATCATTAAAAGAAGAAAAATGTTGCGGCAACAGAAAAAGAAGAGATGAATGGCGATGCCTTTATATCTGTGTGGAGTAGCTTTTCTCTGGTCTGATTTTGACAAATGGAAGCGTGTCTACAGTCTGGTTTGCCTGCCTGCCCTCCTGGATGCTGTTTAAGCTGTGTTTTGTTGAACAATCAGATGCCCAACTCTGTTGCCTTGTGGAAGATGAGTAAATGCATTCCTTCTTAAAATGGTCTCTTCTCCCTACCCCACAAATCTTGGTACTACCATTTTGGGAAGCCAAGCAGGGATAGTGTTGGCCAGAAAACTGTTGTGGAAATTTGACCTGAAGTTAGTGAAATAAAACTTTGAAGAGTGTCTGCCTAGTGTTTTGTGCTTATATCTTTTGGGGGGAAGCCTTTGCAAGGAGATTGCGTACAAAACTTTGTATGTTAAGATAAAATGCTAATAAATGGAAATGTTAAGGTAGATTATATATATATATATATATATATATATATATATACACAGTTGTATTGATCACATTGGTCCAACCAGTAAGGGACAAGGAACAAGTGTTTGGTCTTTTAAGTTTTGGCCAAATGAATTTTGACATTTTTTGGATTCAAGTAATGTAATGCTGTACCTTAATCCTAGACAATGTTTAAGTTGATATAACTTAAAATAATAAAAATAAGGTATTTGGGACACATTCAAATGCATGGATTAGTTTTCCCGATAAAGCATGTTTTGGTGTGTTAATCTTTTACTTTTTAGAAATAGCTATGCATCTTTCTACACGGTCAGGTTTAAAACACCTTTTTTGGGATTTAGGGCTGTTGTAGAAATAGTTGTTGTCAAAAGCACTTTCACTTGAAGAACCTGAGATTTACTTAACTCTTTTATATAGTAAATTTAGGCATGTAGACTAATCATAAATGCATATGCTTGGGGATGTGTATGGATTTATGAAGAAAGCAATTGATGACTTCAGTCAAGAGGACGTAATTACCATACATGGTCTCTAAAGGATTCCAGTTGTAAAATATTTGTTTTGTTAATATTTGCTGGCTGAACACAGAAGTAGTATTTCATATATTTTTGTAGTGTTTTGAGAGGAGCAAAAGCTTTATAAACAACACAATGCACTGTGGAGTGAAAATGTAAGAGCTATTCTATATGTTCTCTGAGCTTTAATTTCTTGTTTACAAACGGAACAGTGTTACACAGGCCATCCAGTCCTGATGATAAGGTAGGAAGAAATGATACAGTACTTCAGATAAGAATTACGATTATAGAAAATGAAGGAGAAAGTAGCAAAGCTATGTTTTGTGAAAGTTCATTGATGCTGTTTACAATGGAATCCAAAAAACCGTTGAGATTAAAAGGAGGAAAAACCTTTACCCAATTCTCATCTATAAGAAAAGACTTCTTTCCAGTGATCATGTCTTAGCAAATCAACATAATTTCTGTGTGTAAAGCCAGCACCTGTTTGTTCTGACTATACCAAGAGAAATGCACTTTGCTAGCAGAGATTTGCTTTGGTTTGGGGTTTTTTGTTTTTTGGTTTTTTTTAGTGGCACAATTGAGTTTTTGGAAACTTGATTCTTGTTACACACAAAATAAAGTAGCTTCCTGTGGAGCTTTCATATGTTAAATGTACCTGCACTAGTGATAGTCACTTAGAATGTTTATATTTATAGAAATGTGGATAATAACTGCCAATAAACTACTTGAGCCACTAGGAGAACAGTGTTTGACTTTGAGTTTTAATGTATTTCTACTTTGGCTGAAGCTTTTAATTTGGTGTGTGCAAACAACTTTGGCAGCTGGTTACATACGTGGTCCTCTAGTAGTTTGGTTCTGCTCAAGTGTGACAGAGGCACCGAAGGCTGTTTTCTGGAAGAACCCTTTTTTTACCCCTCACTATATGAAATCACGGTGTATATACTTGTCACTAGATTGGTGATGGATTAATAAAGCTCACTGACAAAAATCTGTGAATCAATTTAGATTTTCAGCCTTCCTGTACTTTTTACATACTTGCTGGATAAAATAGTACTGTTTTAACTATTTATCTCGTGAAAGTTTGTGCGTTGACTCTTATTTTGTAGCCTAGGAATTTGGTAAGCAAATCCATGTTATCTAGGTGTTTCGTACTTAGTAAACAGCAACAAAAAAGAGAAAATAGTGTCAACACTGTAAAAGCTTTTATTTATAAAACAGATTTTCAACTACAAAACTTGTCTTAAGATTTACCAGTTTGCTAAGTTCAAGTTCCCCCACTGCCTATTCGAGCCATTCAGAGATAGTAGGATAATGACTCTCAAAGTGAACCCTGAAGAGTTTAGGCAATGCTTTTATATCTGATTTTTTATTAAAGTACACCTTTTCTAAAGTATATTTCTAAAATATTTTCTTATATTTGATGTTATTTTAATACCAAATACTAATCAAAGACTGGACAACTCTAAATTCAGACTATTATCAAAGAACAAAGATTACAAAGATAAAGTTTTGATATTTAAAGAGATGTAAAAGTTAAATGTCCAGAGTTATTCTAGATGGATTATAAACATTTAGGAAAAAAGTTATATAAGTAGCCAGAGTAAGTTCACTAAGAATTAACCATGGGAAAAGGAATAGATCGTTGGAAGCCAAAAAGTGAAGTTATTAGTGTAAATATATATACGTAGAGAGAGGCTTACTGGTCTGTTGAAGAATGGTGGTTTCTGAACAGAGGGAAAGGCGTGGACTCAGACTGTTATTGTTTGGACAAGGCATTTGACACTTAAAGAGTGTTTCATTAATTATTTGTGTTGACCTGGAAGGAGGTCTGTGGTAGCATGTGTCAGGGTTCTTTTTAATACAGCAATTTCATCAGTAACATAAACACAGTGGTTTTATCAGCAATGACAAAGACACGAAAAAAGTTTCTTTACACTTTTGATGATGAAACACTCAACATTTAGCTAATACAAGTTGAAATCTTGAGTATACCGTCATTTGAGGTTGAAATTTTACATTTAAGGTTTAAATTTAGCAGAACATTCTGTAAATGAGTAGTGGGGGTTGTTGTGCAACATTGTGAATGTACTTAATGCCACTGAATTATACATCTAAAAATAGTAAATTTTATGTATATTTTATCACAATAAGAAAACTTAAGAGTATTAAGTGTACTTTCAGTTTCAAAGAATCAGATAAGAGTAAAGCAAGGGCAACCTGATTTAGAGACCAGATTTATTTACAAATTATATGGAAGACTGGGCTGTTTAACGCTTAGTATTGAACCAATAGAACATGCTAAACTAATAATCATAAAGTTAGTATTAAGATGACAATCAGAGATAATAGTCTCAACAACCCACAGTTGGAGTGTGTATCAAATTCTGTACATACAAGTTAGAAATGTAGGAATACCTATACAGGGGGCTAGTTGAGGAGGATGTTAAGTGTATTAGCTAAAAACACCATGAGCTTTGGAGGCAGCTCAGAGTTCAAACCCTGGCTGTCCCCCTCTTACACATGTGACCTTTTGGCGATTTCCTTGAAACTTCTCATGATGTGAATGCCCTTCCGGTCAAATGAAGACTGTCACAATTCTCAGAGGATTGAATGAAATAAGATAAACTATTTAGTTCATCACAAGCATTTGATAAGAACTCGGTAAGTGGTAGCTATTATTGTTAACCAGTTGAATCCATATGTGTAGAGAGGCATTGCGGTAAAGTCGATAATGGCCATACAAATCTAGATCTGAACCCTGGATCCACCGCTTACTAGTTTAATCTTAGACAATTTATTTAACCACTCTCAGCCTTAGTTTCTCCATTGGTAAACTGAGGTGTATACCTACCATTTGGGTTTAATTGATTAAAAGGATTAAATGAAACAACGTATGATATTTAGCAGAGTACTTGACACATGGTAAAGATTTAATGGATAGTTGTTATTAATAGCCAGAATATTTTCTGGCAAATGTATTTAAAGAAAACTTATTTTGAAGGGGAATATGTAGAAAAAGCTCTTAATTTGTTTTTCTTAGCTCTCATGTAGCATAGCACAAAATGGGAGCTTGGTGGAACTTGGGAAAGACTAAACATCCTGAATTTTTTTGATGCCTGGGTCATTTCCTTAGACGTCTAAAGCGCCAATCTTTTAGCACAATATAATCTCACCTTGCCCTGTACGAAACTAAATTTAAAATCATGGTTATTTTCCGATATAGACGTAAGGCAAAATAGAATACTTCACTTTGCAGAAGTTAAAAATCTGCAACTGTCTGTACTTGTGGTTCTTCAAAATGCCTCAAGATTGTTACCAGTCAATTCACAAATTTTATCTAATGGTTAAGTAGGGGTCTATATGCTGACCCTTCTATGGAAACCTGCGTTATTTGTGGGCACATCAGACAGAGATGATGATGGTGGTTTGTGTTTGTGGGGCAGTTATGTGTGCTGTGTTATTTTCCGACTACTTTCAGTTTTTGGTCTTGTTTTTGTATCTTCTGCTTATGTTTTGCTGGAGTTGAGATTACCCATATTAGGCATTGGGTTATAAACAAGTTGAGTAGAAAATACTGGGATATTGGCCAAAATAAACGTCTATCTTTCTTGGGCCCTCTCTTCCCTGGGTATTTAATAAGGAAGAAGTTAAAGCAGTGCCAAAACAGAAGTATTACCTGGAGTATCATCGTCCCTCATCCCTTCTCTTCCTCTTTGAAGACTAACTCAGGTAATGCAGTTTAGATATATACTGTACTACTTGTTCTAAATGATTGGAACTGGTATGGGTCGACACAGTGGTTCTCAAAGTGTGGTTCCTGGACCAGAAGCATCAGCATGACCAAGGAACTTTCTAGAATTGCAAATTCTCAGGCTCCACTCCAGACCTAAGGGTATGAAAGTTTGGGGTTAGGCCTGGCAGTCTGTGTTCTCACAAGCCCTCTGGATGATTCTGATAATTACTAGAAGTTGACAACTAAAAGAAAATCCAGTCATTTATCATGCTTAAAAAAAATTGAATTAAGGTAAACTTTTAAATAATTCCAATACTATAAAATTCAGGCCTTATTTTAAAGTGCTGAAAAAGCACAATGTTTGCCTTATAATAGCCATCCAGTAAAACCTTGTTGAATGAACTTTGATGCCAATAGAAACACTATCTTCTCAGTGTCATATCTTATAAATTTTTTATGTATACATATACACAAAAGAAGGGAGCTTTGCTTGTGAACTGTGCTAAATATCCTAAAATGTGTAGCATTCTAAAAATGAGTGGTTAAAGAGAGATGTTGAAGTTGATTCATTTCAATAATGCTCTAGTTCTAAATAAAAATCAACTTTTTATTATGACACATTTCAAACCCATACAAAAGTAGGATAGCATAATGAACATCCAAGAATCTCTCATCTAGTTTCAGTAATTATCAACTCGTAGCCAATCTGATTTTCTCTATATTCCCATCCATTTCCTTTCTGCTACCTTTCCTCTCCCCACTACTCCTGTATTATTTTTAAGTGAGTCCTAGAACTTACATTTTACTTATAAATATTTTGATATGTGTCTCTGAAAGATAAGCACTCTTTTAAAAGACAGTCTCAATATCATCACGTAACAAATTAATAATGCTTCTTCAAAATGATCAAATATCCATTCAGTGTTTAGATTTCCCTGGTTATTTAAAAAAGATTTTTGGAATCAAGATCCAACTAGTAATAGGCCATACTTTGTGGCTGGTTGATATATGTGTCTTTATAGGTTCTCTTCCTCTCTCTCTCCCTGGCTCTTCCTTTCAATCCCTTCCCGTTCTCTCTTTTATTGCAACTTATTTTTGTATAGTATCCTACACTCTGCATCTTGCTGAACGCATTTCCCTGTGGTGCTTAAGATATTTCATTGTACTCTTAATTTTCTTTTTTCCCCCAAGACTGTTTCAGGGGTAGTGGTGTTTTATACTTCCATCCATAGGGACTATGTCTGGTTGTCTTTTTGTGATGTTTGCAGTCCTTCATTGTCATTGTCTTAATCAATGACATCTAACAAAACTGTCTGCAATGATGGAAATGTTCTGTGTCTACACTAATATGGTAGCCACTAACCACATGTGGTTACTGAGTGCTTGAAATGTGGGTAGTGTGACTGAGAAATGTAACTTTAAATTTTATTTAATTTTAATTAAATAGCCATAGGTGGATATGACTAATGCACTGGACAGGGCTGGCTAGATTCATTAATTCAATCAGAGTTGCAAAATAGTGACATTTTATATTCTACCATCTTCATTTGTGAGCTAGAGTATTTCTCTAATAAGAAACTTCCTCCCAGCAATGCTACATTTATTCTGAGGTTCAATTCTTAAAGGAAAGGCAAAGTAAATGCTTGTTTCTCTTGATTTACAAATTTTCAAAATGAGTTGGTTCCTTAGCACTCTCCCAAGGCGACCAATAAGGTTTGTTTTGTTTTGCGTATCATTATAACCTTATACATTTAAACATGCCTGATATATTTCAACCTTTTGTAGTTCATTATCCTCATTCAGCTTAGATTGTCCCATCTTTAGAGAACTGAGTCCTTTTGACATAATCCTGGTAATGTTTGATGGTTTCTTTTCTTTATGGTTTTACAGAAAGTTCCTACCTTACCTTGTACATTTCTTGCCGCAGACCTGTTGTTTTTCTTGAATCCCAGGTTCCATTTCATGGGAAATGGTATGTAGAGACCCCGGTACTATAGACTACTCAATTTGTCATTGTTTCTAGACCTTTTCAGTGAATGGAGCTAGGACTTTTTTTGTAATAAAGATTCATCATTAATTCACATTACTATGTCCAATTGAAAGCTTAAAATTCAGAATCGTAGGGTTTCTATGTAACCTCAGTGATACTACCTACTGTCTCTTTTCCACTACGCCCCGAATCCTAGTTGTCAGCAGCACACACTTACTCCTTTGCTTTATTCCACTCTGTTCTCACTGTAGCCTCAAAACGATCCCCTACTACTCCCAACAGTATGAGTACCATGAGTGGTTTGACAATGGTTCCTTTTGTCCTTAGGTTATACTTGGTAGGGATATGCAGTCAGATTCTTGTGTTTTAATTATTTTTTATGTGTGATTATGTCATAAACTGGTATGTGTTTAGGTATATTTGTTTCACAAAATCTTTTATTTGCATTATAGAAATGTTGAATCTGGTATTTAAGATACAGTTCTGCAAATATATTTAAAATATTCAACTTGAGATTAAAAAAAATTTACATACCATACTTCAGAATGGCTTAAAGAGCTTTTTTTAATAAACTGAACTACATGATTATTTGCTACAATCGAGAATTTTTTTCTAGGCAATTTTTTTCGAGTTTTAATTTGAGAATCGTTATTGTAGTAGAGCTGTTTGGTGAAAATGTAAGTCCATGTAGTTTGCATTGGGAGACATCTGATATAGAACAGTCTGTGGTTGAAAAAGGGCTCTCCGTCTTCTTACAGCAGCTCCGTGTAATGTCAACAAGAATATCAGTAGTCATTTTGTTCTTTCTTTTTAATGCAGAAAATGAATAACTAAACAGCAAGTGATTAGAAACCATGGACATCCAGTGGACCAATGTATTTTTTAAATATTAAAACAAGAAGTGCTTCTTCCCCTTAATCGGTCATCTATCTGGAGATACCCTGAAATGGGTCAATGGCAAAATGGAGTTCTCTAGAACAACATTTTTCCAAACTGTTATACTTCAGAATGGCTTAAGGAGCTTTTTACAATCCCTAGATTCTATCTCAGACATTTTGAATTAAATCTCTAGGGGATGGAGCCGGTAGTTTATAGTCTAACTCTTCCTAGTTTCTTAACACACCCCGATCAGCCAGATGTAGAAACCGTGGCTTTGTTGGATGTGACAGAGGGAGGGTGCTTTTAGTGGCAGGAATAAAGAGATCATAAATAGAACTGGCCTAGCAAAAATTTACCTGGCTGTGTTCGATCCCTTTTCTTCTGTCATGGTGGGATTTTTTTCATTGGCTTGACATTGATGTCAAAATAATTAAACTGAGAACATTGTCTGATCCAGGGATGTCTCAGATCAGATGGCTTAGGGAAGATCAGAGAGCCCAGGGAATATTGAGTGGACACTTTTCCTTCTGTTGACCTTGTATATACTTTATGCTTAAAAGGAATAAGGTGTCCTGGAAATTTGCAAATAGTCCTGCTCATCTCACAAAAGATAGAGACCAGTTAGAGATTTAGAGGTGAAGTACTTACTAAGGCCTACAGTGTTGCTTTTCTGTAATCCTCTTGGGAACTCCTGAGTGTCAGGTTTCAGCGATCATGATCATAGCCGTATTTTGGGACTAACATATACAATAAGGAAAAATCAAAGTTGTATGACACTAGCAACTCCTGAAGAAAATGGGCAGTGCCAAGTGACCTAGACTAAACTTCTGACACATTTGACTTATCAAATAAATAAACACTTTCAGTCTCTCTGAGTGGTAAACAAAGATGGTCCTTTGTGCTCCATCCATCTGTCAACAACTTCCTGTGCTAAAAGTTGGGTGCCGCTTGTAAATTTTACAGCGAAAGTTTAAGTCATGATCTTGACATATATTAGCTGTATGACTGAATGCAAGTTAACTTCTCTGAGCTGCGGCCTTCTCACCTTAAAATTGTGATGTTACTTCTCTTACAGGGTTATGTTATGAAAGGTTTGTGAGTCATCTGGCATGGTTTCTGACACATAGGTCAAATATTCACTCAAGAAGTATTTGAATGGCTGCCTCATGCTGCCAGGTGTTTGGGATCCAGCAGCAATCACAGCAGAAGTGGGTACTGTGTCTGTCCCCTGTGCTGGAAAGTGAGCTCCACCAGGACAGGGAATTCACCCATCGTTGTATCCTTAGCTCTTAAAACAGGACGCAGCACATACACATACTAAACACTGAAATATGTACATAATGAGCAAATGAATGAAGCTCAGTTTTGATGATGGAGCCAGACAAAAGTTAGTAAACAAAATAAAAACGTGAAAAGTGCTGTGAAGGAAACAAAGGGCTGAGGAACAGAAAACAATAGGGATGACTTTCTCTCGATAAAGTGGTTGGAGAAGATTTTTCTGATCTCTCTAAAGAGTTCTGAGGAAGACTAGAGGGAAAACATTTCTGGCAGAGGGAACCTTGTATGCAAAAGCCCTGACATGGAAAATCACTTAATGGAGTTGAGAACCAAGTGTACACCAGCATAGTTGGAACTGGTAAGCAACAGAGAGAATGACAGGATACTAAGTTGAAAGATTAGAGTAAAACATTTATCCAGTCTGACAACTGGCTGGTTTCTTTCCCCTTCACAAACCCCCAGTACTTGGTTGTCTATCTAGTTGTAAGTCCTTCTAGTTCTTCTGTATGAGCCGCCATCACAGCACGGCAACTGACAGGTGGTGTGGTTCCATGACCAGGAAATCGACCCGGGCTGCCGAAGCAGTGAGAGCACTGAACTTTAACCACTAGGCCATCAGGACTGGCTCTAACAATTGTATCTTTAGGGGCCAGCCCCATGGCCTGGTGGTTAAAGTTCAGTGTGCTCTGCTTCAGTGGCCTGGGTTTGCAGGTTCAGATCCCAGGTGCAGACCTACACCACTTGTCAGCTATGCTGTGGTAGTGACCCACATACAATGTAGAGGAAGGTTAGCACAGATGTTAGCTCAGGGCTAATCTTCCTCAAACAAAAAGGGAGGAAGATTAACAACAGATGTTAGGCCAATCTTCCTTAGCCAAAAAAAAAAAATAAAAAAGAATTGTATCTTTAATGAGAGTATTTAGTTTGCTTTTATTTAGTCTTTATATACCTAATTACAAATTATTACTATTTGTGTTTAAACCTACCATAGTATTTTTTCACTTGACCATTTCTGTTTGTTTTTAATGTCCTTTTTTTCCTTCTTTTCCATTTAAGTATTTTTATTTTTTTCACTCAATTTGCTTCTTGTAAATTCTTCTATTCTTTTTGTTGTTGCCATAGTTACAACATACATGCTTGATTTACTGAAGCCTAATATAAATCAGTGCTTTTGCCACTTCCACTTTTTGGAAAATACAAAAACATAAAATTTTTAACTTGTGACGTATGACTATTTATACACATTAAAGATCTTCTAAGACATGCTTGCTTACTTATTTATTGCATAGTTATCATTTCTGCTCTCTATTTTTTCTTGAATCTCTTGGGGTGTAGTCTGGGATCATTTCCTTCTACCTGAAGAACTTCCTTTACTGTTTTCTCTAGCGTGATCTGCTGGCAAGAAATCTTTCCATTTTTGGTTTCTGAAAATACTTGTTTTGCTTTTATTTATTGATTTATTTATATTTTAAGATTGGTCCTGAGCTAACATCTGTTGCCAATCTTCTTTTTTTTTATTCCCCAAAGTCTCTCAGCACATAGCCGTATATTCTAGTTGCAGGTCCCTCCAGTTCTCTATGTGGGACGCTGCCTCAACATGGCTTGGTGATGACTGGTGCTAGGTCCATGCCCAGGATCTGAACTGGCAAAACCCTGGGCTGCTGAAGTGATGCGCATGAACTTAACCACTCGGCCATGGGGCTGGCCTCTGCTTTTGTTTTTAAAGGATGTTTTCATTGGGTATAGAATTTAGGTTGGTAGTTTTTGTTTTTTTAGCACTTCAAAGCATGTCATTCTATTGTCTTCTTGCTTCCATTGTTGTGAGTGGGAGGTCAGTAGTGAGTATAATTTTTGTTCTTATGAAAGTAGTATGTCTTTTATTCTCTGGTTGCTTGCAAGATTTTTCTTTGTTGTTAGTTTTTCCAGTTTGCCTATGTGTCTAGGGATGGTTTTCTTTGTATCTCTTTTGCTCAAGAGTTGTAGAGCTTCTTGAATTTATGGCTTGAAGCCCCTGTCAGATAACACCAACATCTGGTTATCTGTGAGTCTGTTTGTCTTCTGCTTTTAAATCAAATTTCCCCTATTGTATTTCTGGTTTTCTTCTGACTATCATACATTATAAATAAAATTTTAAGTGATATTTGAGTCTTTATAAATGTCATCATTTCCAAAGAGAATTTACTTTTGTTACTGGCAGTTAGCAAGGGTTAGAGTAGATCATCTCTCTGGCTTTCCTTTTTCTTTTGAGCCTTTTCCCCAAATCCTCAATGTCTGTGTAGCTCTCTGATCCCCTTGAATAGATTTAGAAACAAAAATTGTCTAGCTTTTCTAGTTTCTCTTACTAGAAGGTTGGTCTGAAGGGGAATACAAAAATAGATAAATTTTATTCTAAAAGCAATGGGAAAGTATTAAAGAGTTTTAAGGACTGACATAATCTGATTCCCATTTTAAGATGATCTTAAATTATTTATTTTGTCATCTCTTCCCTGAAAATGGCTCTAAAGTTGCCTTTTGTAATCGTTTCCACTGTTATCATCCTGGTCTCATCTCTTTCTAATTACCAGCTTGGAAGGATGCTTTTATCTCACTTTCTTGGTCCCTGAAGGCCATCTAACATATCAATGGTAGATTCTTTTTCCCCCAAGCCCTGTTTCTTTTATGTCTAGATTTGGAACTTAAAAATACCTATGTAGCCTTTAAGTAAGTAGTTTTACTAGTCACGTTTTATAGAAGAGTCAATCCGCTTGAGGTAGTTGAGGAGCTTGCTCAAGGTCACTCAGTCAGGGGGAGCCATGCGTTCAGTCTAGGGCTCTTGGATGTCAGGAGGCAGATCCATTATTTTGTGTTATAGAGAGAGGTTCTGTTCAGATTATATTTACTATAAACGTAGCAGCATTTATATTCTGTTGCTGCTACAGACAAAACTTAGTTAAAATTTAAATAAAAAGGTAAAACTTTTATTGTTGTTCATATTCACTGATGTTGAAGTTGCTTGAGCTCAGCTTTTTTTCAGAAATGTTCAGAGATGTTTAACACTGGCCTATGTAATTGTTTGTAATATTTTAGAATATGAATCCTTTCTATTTATACATAAACAGATTTAACGTTATTTCACATACACACACAACACACACATATATATATGCACACACGCATGAGTTTAAAGTTTAAAAAGAGGGTATAAGATATAATTTAGTGCTTTGTAATTCCTTATTATCTAATCAATATTTTTTTAAAGGATTGGAGAAATTTGTTTCCTGGACTACAAATTCTCTCTTTAATTTGATGTTGCCTAGGTAATATGGTATTCTCATTTTGGGGTGTTTTTAGATACATTATGTGCTTAAATCACCTATTTCATCATATATTGGGATACATGTATGCCTCTAAACCTGGGCATGCATTAGGGGGTGTGGGGAAGCAGAGTTTTTGTCGTTTTTCTAAAAAATAAAATTGGTATTAATGTTCTCCTTAATCTATGCTCTGATATCTACCATTTATAATTATTAGATTAAAGCTTCAATTCCATTTCAAGTATACTTTAAATTCTAGATATCATTTGAATTTAGTTAAGATATTTTGAACAATAACTGGATTCCCATCTATCCTAGAGACTATTTTCAATTACCTAGATTTGAAATGCTATAATTTCAGACCTGATAGAATAGAAAAAGTTTGACTAAAATAGTGGTGGTGATTACTTGTAAAGCTCTCTAAGAGAGAGGTATGATATTATTGTTATGAGCTTGGGTTCTGGAACCAAACTGACTGGGTTCAAATGCTAGTTTTACCATTTATCAGCTGTGTAACTTTGGATAGGTTACTTAACCTCTCCGGGCCACAATATTATCAACTATAAAGTGGAATAACAATAATATGCCCTTTTAGAGTTGTTATGAGGATTACAAGAATCATTACATGTTAAGTATTTAGAATCTTGTCCTGCCCTTAGTAAGCATTCAATTTATTATTATAATTATTATTAGTTTACCAATAAAATGTTCTCTGAAGTGCCCCAGATATAATAGGATTTGCATAGATGATCTCTGCAATCCTGGCATTTGTCAGTTGATGTAGTTTCAAAGATTCTTCAGCAGCTGGAATGAGCTATGGTTCTCTCCAATAGGACATTGTTTATATCTGTACCAGTTCTATAGATGGCAATCTGCGATCTGTATCATAATAAGCAAATGTTTATTTAAAACTCAGTGTTGGAAGAGGGAAGCGTTGATTTTGACATAAATAAACATGAGAGAATTAGAGGTTTTTCAAGAGGCAGCACTAAAATTCTGCCTCCTGGCTGCAGAGACGAGTGTTCAGGCAACTCTGCTTTGAAGAGATGGGCAGCAGCCAGCCACAGGTTTCTCCGGGTTCAGCCTTTATTGGGCTCCTCTGACCCCACCTGTAATGAAAGTCAGGTGGACAGAGGGCTTCTGATGCCTCCTGGAAGTCACCAATGTTTCTAGGTAGTAAGTGGTGCCACTTTAATTACACTGCCTTCCAAAATGTTGGTGACCTGGGGTTTCACAGGTGTATTGTCATAGTAAATTCGCCATGACCACAAACAGGATGTCACTGTCATTCCTTTCAAACTACAGAGCAGTGATTTGGTAATGTGCGAACACCTGGATTTGCACCTCCTTTAACCTGAAATAAGAGAGAGAGGAATAGCCTGAGTCTAGTTTTGTCTTTGTGAGATCTGACCCGTGGCTCTCTATCCCTTTATAAACATCGTAGTTGGATATGGGCCTACGTCTACATAAGCTTTTATTTTTTAGAACAGTTCTTTGAGGGAACCATTACTTTAGCTCTATTATGGATAACAATGTGGGTGCTAGATCAATGCTAAGTGCTAATAATGACAATGCTAGTAATTCACAGGTGAGGCACTTGGTGAGTCACCATATACTGTGTGTTCAGTGTTTAAACTTGGTTATGCAAATATATCAGATTGTCTCTTACATGAACTTGACTATTAGGATAGTCAATCCCTTGAGTCATAGTTAAAGAATAGCACTTTAATTTTTTTTTCACTTTTAATTTTGGAACAATTTCAAACTTGCAGAAAAGTTGCAAGAATAATACAAAAACATTTCTGTATAGCCTTCCCCCAGCAACTTCACCGAAGGTTGGCCAGTTGTCTCAATAATGTCCTTTATGACACAGGATGCAATCTAGGATCAGTTGTGGTACCTGGTTGCCTCATTTTTTCTGGAACAGTTCCTCCTTCTTCCTTTAACTGTCTGGGCCATATCATTCTTTTCTTTTCTTTTTTTGAGGAAGATTATCCCTGAGCTAACATCTGCTGCCTATCCTTCTCTTTTTGCTGAGGAAGTCTGGCCCTGAGCTAACATCTGTGCCTGTCTTCCTCCACTTTATATGTGGGACGCTTGCCACAGCATGGCTTGATAAGAGGTGCATAGGTCCACACCCAGGGTCCAAACTTATGAACAGCAGGCCGCCAAAGGGGAGCGTGCAAACTTAACCACTATGCCACCGGGCTGGCCCCTGGGCCATGTCATTTTTGAAGATTATAGGCTAGTTACTTTGGAAACTGTCTCTCAATTTCGATTGTTTCTTCATAATTCTATCCAGGTCATGCACTTTTTGGACAAAATCTCACAGAAGTCGTGCTTTGCTATTTTCCTTGCATCCAATCGTGTGGCAGTTAGTGTCGATTGTTTTCATTACTGATGATGTTAACTTTGATTGCTTAAATAAGATGGTGTCTTTGAGGTTTCTCTACTGTAAAAGTATGATTTTTTTTTACATTTTGGAATTAGTAATTATTTCCTGGGGAGAAATTTTAGGGCTTGTGAAATACTATTCCTCAGCCCACACTCACTCATTAGTTTTAGCGTCCATTGCTATTTCTTGCCTTATTAATTATTACCATATTGGTTGAGAAATGTTGATTTTCTATTTCTTTCACTCCTTCTAAATTCTTAGTATTAAACAGTAAGAAAGAGCTTTCCTTTCTCTCCATTTATTTATTTATCAATATCATTGAGGATTCATGGATTCCTGTTTTATTCAATGAGCTATAATTTAGTATTATCATTATTTATTTTGATGCTCAAATTGTCCCAGATCTGACCAGTAGGAGCCCCTTCAGGCTGGCTTCTGTGTCTGTTTGTCATGTACCGGTCATTCTTTGAGTACTTCCTTACTTTCTGGCACAGTCAGATGATCCAAGCTCATCTTGTTCTTTTGTTGTTCCAGCCCTGGCATCAGCCATTTCACCAAGAAGCCCTGTCTCTTTTAGTAGAGTGGCATTTAGAAACCAAGATCTGGGTGCAAAACATGCTCATTGCTTGGATACTACTGCTTCTAGCCTCCTCTATTAGAAAAAGGAAATTTATACACATTGATACCACTGTTTCTCTCTCTCTCTCGTTCTACGTATGTATATATGTATATGTGTGTATATGTGTGTGCGTATATACATACGTATATATACATGACACACATATTCATTTATAACCATGAGTACACACCAATACCTCCAATTCCCATTTCCTGTCACAGAATTCATTATATCTTTCTCCCTTTCCATATTTGTACCTTCCTTCTCTGACCATAAGAAATCTGGCTTCCATTATCTCAATATATTATTCGCTCAGTCCTCCTATATGTAGCCAGTGTTACTGGGCTGCCTTCCTGCCCTCTTGGGCCTGCATAATGGCTTCCACTGAAGAGTAAATAAGAGACAGGATAGAGGGAGGGAGGAAGGAAAGAAGGAAGAAAGGAAGGGAATAACACATTTTTAAATTTAAAAATAGATTCTTTTGCAGATATTGTTTATGTATAGGTATTATAGAAGTGAAGTTATGGAATTGGAGTTTATTAATTTTTCTCAGATCTTGAATGAATATTCTGTTACTTTGTGTTTATATATTCATTCACAGTACTTAATGGTAACAGGCATTGGGTGTCAAAGACAAATGAGACATAGTCAACAAAGAACTCAGACTTTGATAAGGCAAGCAAACATGTTAACAATTCCTGTCATAGTGTGATAAGGGTTACAGAGAAGGACCATCAAGAGTTCCAGGAGCACAGAGGAGACCAATAGCTTTGGACAGAGGCGGCTGAATGATTTTCTTCTTTAAGGGTAAGAATCGACATGCTAGAAGGTTAATTTCCAGTTGGCCTTTGGAATTCTGTCTTTTTCCTTAATCTTCTTTTTTCTCTGCCCTATCTTTCTCTAGAAGGCCAGAGAAGGTCAGAAGACAAAGTCTCCCTCCACGGGCAGTTAGGACAGTTACTGAGCAACAGGAAACACGGCTGTTCCTTCAAGGCCTGGTGTCCTCCCAGCCCCGAGGGTGGGAGCCTTTGGCATATTTTGAGTGTAGCTTCTGACTGCAATGGATCAGAATTTTATCCTATTTAACACCATATAATTCTTTTGAATACTATGTATTTTTCAGTGATTTTAAAGCCACTATTATAAAAGTTCTTATATTATCAAATAATGCTAATATTCTAGAATTTTTGTGCAAATCAATTGTCATTATATATAGTTAATGGACTTATAGACAGATCACGTCAATTTTTATTTTTTTCGTTAAAGTGCTCTTCATTGTATAAAGTCTCTTTAAAACATGCTTATTAGTTAAGCCTCTCAACAATGTGGAAATGTGGGTTGGTTTTATTATTCTCCAATTAAAGCTACTGCTCCGTGGCTTCCAAGGAAGGAAGTGAAGGCATTTGGAGAACTTGACCCAGTTTTACATGATGCAAGTGGAATAAATAAATCCCCATGAATGAATCTTGACCTGCTTTCTGCCCCAAGTCATCTGAGAGATAAATATACCCCCTGCTCTAATAATGAGTCTCAGATTCTAGCTCAGAAAGCCATTGTGCTTTCTCAGCATTGGCCTTCAAAAACTTGGAAAGCTCAGTTTTCAAATAAAATCAATTTACAAGGAAAAAAATATTCTTTGAGATTACAAAAAAGGCAATAGTAAAGTAATAAAAAATCTGTTAAAACTACCTTTCTCCTTGTGTTGCAGAAATCGACAACTCTTTAAATATATTAAGCATATTATACCCCCCATTATGTATTTGACAGTATTAAGATATTCCTTACAACTGCAGTTGTCTGTCTATATTTGATGTGGAGCGTGGTTGCTGAATCACATCTTGACAGGGATCTCAGGCCTGTTGAAAGCTGGTTGAAACTCAGGATGGAGTCTGCATGAGAGGCCCATATCATTATGTCTTGCACACGGCACAGTGACACTTTCCTTATAGCTTACAGGTTCACAGAGCACATTCATGTGTCGCTTAACGACAGGAATACATTCGGAGAAATGCATTGTTAGACGATTTTGTCATTGTGCAAACATCATAGAGTGTACTTACACAGCCTACATGGTATAGCCTACTACACACCTGGGCTATATCATATAGCTTATTACTCCTAGGCTACAAAACTGTACAGCATGTCACTCTACTGAATACTGTAGGCAATTGTAACACAGTGGTAGGTGTTTGTGTCTCTAAAACATATCTAAACATAGAAAAGGTACAGTAAAAATAAGGTAGAAAAGATAAAAAATGGTACCCCTGTAGAGGCACTGACCATGAATGGAGCTTGCAGGACTAGAAGATGCTCTGGGTGAGTCAGTGAGTGAGTGGGGAGTGACATCACTGTTCCCTACATTAGACTTTATCAACACTGTACACTTAGGCTACACTAAATTTATAAAAAAATATTTTTCTGGGGCCAGCGTGGTGGTGCAGTGGTTAAGTTTGTGAACTCTGCTTCTGTGGCCCAGGGTTCGCCAGTTTGGATCCCGGGGGCGGACTTACACACTGCTTATCAACCCATGCTGTGGCAGGTGGCCCGCATATAAAGGGGAGGAAGGTGGGCACAGATGTTAGCTCAGGGCTAATCTTCCTCAGAAAAAAAAATATATATATTTTTCTTTCTTCGATAATAAATTAACCTTAGCTTACTGTAACTTTTTTACTGTATAAACTTTTTAACCTTTTGACTCTTTTGTAATAACACTTAGCTTAAAACAGAAACACATTGTACAGCTATACAAAAATATTTTCTTTCTTTATATCCTTATTCTATAAGCTTTTTTTATTTTTTACTGTTTAAACTTTTTTGTTAAAAACTAAGACACATGTTAGCCTAGGCCTACACAGGGTTGCGATCATCAGTATCACTGTCTTCCGCCTTCACACCTTATCCCACTGGAAGGTCTTCAGGGGCACTAACACGCATGGAGCTGCCATCTCCTGTGATAACAATGCCTTCTGGAACACCTCCTGAAGGACCTGCCTGAGGCTCTTCTTGAGGAGGTGTCACTCTTTTCAGAAATATGTCCATGGTGGTTTGCTTGGTTTCTTTCTTATCTTCATCATAGATTAGCTTGTAAGCAGATAATGTGCCATAAACATTCCTCTCTATTAATGAAGACATATGGTGTTATGATGGCTGTGACATCGCTAGGCGATAGGAATTTTTCAGCTCTGTTATAATCTTATGGGACCGCTGTCATATATGCAGTCTGTTGTTAACCGAAATGTCATTATGTGGCACGTGACTGTAAACTCAAAATCTCTGAGTAGTCACATAAGAGACTATTGGCATGTTGAGAGCACCCAGGTCTCAGTTTGCAACTCATCTCTGTATGTCTAGAACCTGCCACAGTCATCACCTTAGAATCCTGTCTTAGTGTAGGTACGATGAACTCCCATTACTTACTTTTGATCTGGGTGATTTTACAACCAGAAAGTCACTGCTACTTTCAAAACTAGAAAGTCACTAAGTCCAGCCCAGTCAGCTTGTTCATTCTTTTGGAGTTTTCTTCCTATTCACTTTGGTTTCACTCATAACTCTGGTAAAAATGATAAATGTCGTGTGAGTAGATGATAATTTTTGAAAATCTGTTTTCAAGCTCTCAAAGGAAGCTACTCTTCTGAAATTTCCCTTCTGGATTGCTTTAGTCAGAAGAATACTATGATAAATATTTTCACAATTCTTTTTTCAAGCATAATTATTCAGCAAATTATAATACTAACATTATTATAGAGAGTCTTAGGAAATAGGTAATAAGGCGTAGTATTTTGTATTTAGTGATAGAAACATTAAGGCTGACAACAACAAGTGATTTTAAAACGATTAAATTCCAGCTCAACTAGTCTTTTGGCAAGCATTTACTAAAGGCACTTGAGGAAACAGCAGCAGTAATGACAGCAATAATAAAACATAGCAGGATAGACTTGCCTCTTTAATGGCCATGACTCTTGTGCAATGTGTATAATTAACAATCCATCGAAACCACTGGAGGAACATCCTGTAAATGGTTTAGGGAGACCTTTGTCCTCAGATTTACTAACTAACGATGTTCTGTAATGATTTGGTAAATCATTGTTTTCTATTGATTTTAAAATATTTGGAAATATAGAGTTAAAAATATAAAGTCTGACAGAGGACTTGGAGTTGGTACCTTTTCATTTAAATTCTTTGCCATAGCTCCCAGCGTGTTCTCAGCATCCGTGGAATGCTGGAGGGTCTATCTCTCAGTGTATGAGAGAAGAGCCAACGATAAATTTTTGTTTTGAAATCCAGCAATTTCATAAGCCTACTGAAACTGTGTTCATCATTACTAAACTCTACTGGTATAAATATTACATGACAAATAAAATTATGGCTTACTGGTAAATCAATTCATTCGTTTGAACTTTTGTAACACAAAGATCAAGAAACAATGCAGTGTGCATTTCTTTCTGCTAAAGAATATCTAAAGTAAATGTCTTTTTAAATTATAATATCTGCAATCGTATAAATGTTATAGGTCTTTAAAAATGTAAAATTTTGAGGAATAAAATTTGTATGAGGTGTACCAACTCACAGTGGCAGTAAATATGACTGCTAAACTGAAATAGGAGAGTCTGGCTGAGGACTTGTTGAGAATAAGTTTGTAAAATATGTTTTCAAGAAAAAAAAAGTAAAGATAGATTCAAAGTAGTTTTTTTTGGTATGGTTTCAATTTAAATAAAAAACAACAAGAAGCCACGTCTTAGTACCTTCCCCCTGAGATATTGTACACACAGAGGTTCATTTAAGGATGTTCCTAGCACAGAGATTCTCAAACATATTTGGTTCATGACACATTTAGTGTCCCAGTTATTTTTTCGTGGAGACCCTAGGACAAAAGAAACATCTGATGGTTCTGTTTATTGAGTAGCCCCAAATTTAATAGTAGTATTGTATTAGTAGTTTGTGTAGCGTCTGGCAGATGCACCTGTGCTTCCCTCAAAATTTAAAAAGATTCCGTGACCCTCCTGTATGTTTACAGCAGCCAGCACAGTGTGGGATCCATGGTCCAAGCAGCATTAATGGCAAAACACTGGTAATGACTCAAATGCTCGTTAATTGGAGGATGTTTAAAGGATAGTGTGTCTGTGTAATGGAACACTATGTAGAAATTAAAAAAAAATTGAGGTGATCTATATGTACTGATTTAGAAAGTTCTCCAATACATGTCATTGAGTGAAACTTGGAAATGTGCAGAGGAATAGCTATATAATATGGTACCATTTAAAATACATACATGTATATGGAAAGCCAAACTGTGTATATCTATACAAACATACACACGAATATATATATCTATTTTGTATATACACATATTTTGGGCGTTGTGGGTGGCACACACGTTTTGTACTGGTCCTTGAAGCTCCCTGCTGTGTTCAGAGTGCTCCCACCCTGTGCAGGCCGCTCTGACATTTGGAGTGGGTAGCCCAGGCTTCCCCCTCAATAGTTGCCTTTTCCCTTTTTCCGAAACTGCTATGTCTGCCTCTGCATATTCCATTCGCTTCTCTTCCCTACTTTTTTAAATAATTAAGAAAATGTTAAAAAGGAATTAAATTGTAAAGGAAGTAAATTTAAAGTTATGCTCTGTAGGACTTTCCTGATGATAGAAGGAAATCACTTAAAATCTTAAAACCTTCCCAACGAACCCTCAGTTTGGAGCCTCCTTTCCTAACTCAGTTTTCCTGACCTCAGCTTCACACTTTTCTCTCAAAGAACCGCCTCCTCCTTCCAGCCTTTCCTGTGAGGGTCTCTTAATATGTTACACAGGAAACTCCCAACCCTGCTGAGTATGCAGCCTGATTCACTGCAGGATCTCTCCTCCCTCCACAGTCCATCTCTCTGTTCTTCCTTAGTGTGTTTTCCATATGCCAGGCCTCTTGTACAAGGCGGGGAAGGGTTTTCTTGGTCAATCATTTCCATCACAATTTCTCAACAATGGATTTTTGCACATGTTCTCCATCTACCAGGCACACACACTTGTTTCTGCTTTAGGGCTTTTGCTGGAGCTTATTTCTGGCATGCTGTCAATATCACATTCTCGCAGAGGCCTCTCCCAGCATCCCCGTTTAAGAAGTCTCCCAGGTAGGGTTGCCAGATAAAATACAGGATGCTGAGCTCAATCTGAATTTCAGGTAAGCAATGAATAAGGTTTTGTAAAAGTATGTCCCAAATATTGCATGAGACTTATTTATACTAAAAAATTATTCGTTATCTGAAACTCAACTTTAACTCGGTCTCCTGTGTTTTTATTTGCTAAACCTGGTAACCCTACTTCTAGTCATTTTCCAGTGCAACAGTGCTGTAATTTTCTCCTTGCACTCACTACTAAGTGATGTTCTCTTGTTTATGTAGGTGTTTGTGTGTTTAACGCCCCTCTTCCTCCACAGGGATGTGGGGTCCATGAGAGCAGGAACGCTGTCTGTCTTGTTCCCCACTGTGGTCCCAGCACCTAGGACAATGCCTTCTGTACCCTAGATATTTAGTACACTCTCTTGAGCGGTTGAATACACATCTTCCAAAGACAAATGTTAGTTCTCAAGGATAACGCTTTTTAACTGAAATATTTTCTTTCTGCTTTGTATTTTGTAAGGAACCTGACCTTTCATGGAGTTCTATTGTCACGTAATTATAGACAGCACAGTTTATCCTTTACTGCTCCCAATTGTGCCTTTCAGAACTTCTAGAATAAGAAAAGAGTCATGTAATCCTGTTACAGAAAGAAAAGCTTTGAAAAAACCATTCTAAAAAGCCCCCTAAACCCTATTATGTTAAGTAATGTTGATGAAGAGAAGGGAAGTCGTGTACTTTACCAATTATATATATTTTAACCATTTTTTAAAACTTTAATAAAAAACATTCAAGATTGTATCAAATTTTGATTCATAGGAAACTGTCAACACATTGGGTTGCCCTGGGGTTAACTTTAAATGGTTTTTGGCAAAAATCTAACAATAAAGCTTCTCTTCTCTATCCATGCATATTTTGAACTTATTTGTGAATGTGGTATTCTATGAAATTTATGAATTTTTTAAGAAAGTAATCGGCTTTCTGGTTGTTTAAGGAAAGGTAAATTAATTGCGTTTGTTGTTCATCGTAGCAAATAATTTTTTTTCTGAGTATATATTTCCTTGGAATATAAGTTCCACAGAATGTTACTCTTATTGATAGAATATAAAGCTCTATATGGTCTTTTTCACAACAAGTTTCCACATCTTCTTTGGATAAAGTTGACTAAGTGGTCTTCAGACAGAATGATGAGTAAAATTAACAGTTGAGTAATTATGAGGGGAATCTAATCAGTATGACCTGATTTTGTGTAATCCAGACCTCCTTTTTCTTAATTCCAGATATAGGGATCAGAGTATTTTAAATTACATAACAGTTTTTGTCTTTGGGTTTTTTTGTGTGAAGAAGATTGGCCCTGAGCTAACATCTGTTGCCAATCCTCCCTTTTTTGCTTGAGGAAGATTGTCTCTGAGCTAAGATCCATGCCAGTCTTCCTCTATTTTTTGTGTATGGGACACCTCCACAGCATGGCTTGATGAGTGCTGTGTAGGTCCACACCCAGGATCTGAACCCGTGAACCCCGGGGCCACCAAAGCAGATAATGTGAATTTAACCACTACAGTACTGGGCCGGCCCCCTAAAATGCACTCTTTATTTATATGAAGTCTAAATTGGTGGTGGTAGTTGTGTGTATGTATTGAACTAAAAAAGTACATGATTGAAATGTTTGATAGATTTTTAACTCTCCAGTTAATTTGTATGTTGCAAATGTGTAACATATCAATATTTTGCTTTCAAAACACAGATCTCTGTTGGACACTGATAGTCAAAGCATCTAACTATCACGATAGTCAGAAATCCCAGCCAATATTAACTGGGGCTGTCTGATTTTGCAGCCTCTTTCCGAGCAGCTGCTAAAGGTGGGTCAGCAAATTAGAGGGCCTCCCTTCCTCAGTTTGTGAGAGCAAGCAGGTTTTGATCGAAGGAAACAAGGAAAAACAGGAGGCTGCCCAGATATTGTGAAGAGTGACATTGGTCTCCAGCAGAGTTCCTCATGGGCGTGTCTCATCCTCTTTTGTGCTTAGTGTGTGTGTGTGCGAGTGTGCACACTGGCTGATGAAACCCCCTTCCTGTTGAACTGGGACGGAACTAAGTGGGGAGGGTGTAGCTTTGGAGGGTTCTGAAATCTAAGAACAAGCTTCCTTTCCCACCACTTTCCGCTGAGTCAGTTCACTGCAGAGTGCCCCGCAGGATCTAGAGGCCTTTGTGTTCTGATGATTTTACTAGCTACAAAAGCCACACCCTCGTGCTACACAAACAGAACACTTTGTCCTTCCAGGAGGTCCGACTTTGACCACAGCCCCGTGATTTCAAAGCTGCCTCACGGTGGCTTGCCTATTGCGATGTAAAGTGTTGGGCCAGTGCGTGTCTCCAGTTATAATGCAGATTCTTACCCTTGCTAGCTCTGGGGCTCACAGGCTAGTGGAAGCTTTAATCACTTAAAACAGGCTCAGAAATCTGTTTATTACAACACACACAAAAGAAAAAGCCCAATGACAGTGAGAAAGAAATGGAATAACGTGTTTTGATTTAGAAAAATTCATGCTTTTATTTTTTAACAACACGTATTCATTTATCACAAATACGCACTTATATGTTAGGATCGTACATGATCCATGGTCTACAGGCAGCTATAGGAAAGAAGTGATGGAGTGGAGGAGGGCTGAGCCTGGAGACTGAGCTTCAACTGGCAACCTCAATCTCCTGCTTCGCAGCACAGCAACAATCCTCTTTATGAGATTTTAATCATATTCCTATTCTCCCCAAACCCTACTACAGGCTCAAATGCATCTTACATAATATTATATTCTGAACTCAAGAGGATAGATAATATAAAACTCCCTTCTATTGAATGGTGACTACAGGCGCTCTGCCAAATGCCATGTTCATTTTCGTGTTTAATATTAGACATAACTCTGTGAAGTAACTTCTATAATCCTCTTTTCACTAATGCGGAAAAGGAGCCTTAGAGGTGTTAATCTCTAGACATGGTCACTCAGTTAATAATGGGAAGAACTGGGGTTCTCACAAGGCCCAGTAGACTCCAGAGCTTAGGATCTTAACCACAATGACATTCAGCCCATTAACTGCACCAGCCTTTGCATTAAGAAGAGCTTGGGGCTGCGGTCCCATCAAACTGGGGGCCAGAGAGGAACGATGTTGATAAATATTACCAGGCAGCTAAGCACCTCCCCACATTGGCCTAAGAAGCCCTCTCCTACCCTTGGCCAAATCAACATTGCCTTTTCTATTGCTTTGCAGCCTTCATAAAGCAATTTGGGATGTCATTTTTGCTCCAGCCAAGCAGACCCTATGAAGTCTCCCTTTTCACTATCAGACCCCCCTCACCATCGTCCATCAAGCTATATCCTAAGCCTTCTGCAAAGTGAATCTCACAAAAATGTATTATTGACGTTGTTCTAAAGTCTCACACTTAGACTAACTCTGCCAATTTCAGTCATTACAAGAAATATTGTAAAACAAACTACTCTTGCTTTTTTTCTTAATGAAACCAATTCAATCTGAGGCGTTTTAAAAAAAATTTTGGTTTATGTATGCTTATGTTTTTATTTTTTATTTTGATATGTGACTTTAACATCAGCCAAAAAAGAAAACAATACAAATATCGTCCATTTGGTGAGCCCTCCAAATAAATACCAATAATTCTATTTTTTCATTTTGTTTTACTTTTTGTAAGATTGAGCCGATTTGATGGTTCCTTCTGGAAGCACTGTATTCTTGTGGCTTCTGCAGCACACAGTCATCTGGTTTTCTTTCTGCCTCACTTGCTCTCCTTTGCTAGTTTTTCCTTCTCTACTCAACTGCTCGGTGCTGGGTGGCTTGGATTTGACTTTGATCTCTGTCTCCATCCATTCTCTATCCCTTTCTGACCTCATCCAGCCCCATGAATTTAAAAACCATCTCTATGCTGATGAGTCTAAAATTTCCATCTTCAGTCCAGACGTCTTCCCTAGTTCCAGATGTCTAGTCCACATCTCCCTCCATATGTACAATTACAATGTTTGTCACATGTATAAGGAGGGACTTTTAATTTTCTTTCAAAACTATTTCTCTCCCAGTCTTGTCCATCTTAGTTAATTAAACTACTGTCTACCCTGTTGTTCAAACTACTTCATAGTTTCTTGTTTCTGTACCTCTCCACATCTCTTTCATTCTTTTCTCTTTCTAGAGACTAGCTCTTCTGCTATATATTTCTTCCCAGTGCTTGCAGCCAGGAGAAAGGAACTGAAACTTCTGAATCCCGACTCCAGCCCTGGCTTGGGAAAGAGGGTCATTTGAGTGAGCTCTTGTTAGCTGTCTGCCCTGATCCACACAGCCAGAATGGGACTAAGGGCATATTCTATAATCAGGCCTCAGGCCTGGTTACGAGTAGGGTGATTTCCAGAGAAGGGGATTTGTGGTACTTGGGTTGGGCAAACATCCTAATAATGTTAACTGTACAGTCTTACCAAGTTTTCAATAATTTTTATATTCATGACCCCCTTGACTTGAACACTCATGTACAGAAGTAGAAAGAATCATGGTTTTATCAATGATTGTAGTCAAAAAGACTTCTTTTTCTGCTCCATCATTTCCTCTTTTTCCTAATTGATTAAGAAAGAACTCAGACTATATGATTTCCTGACTCTCCTTGACATAAGCTCTTCCTCTAAGCTCAGCCCAGCAAGGTTTGTTTCATTTTATTTCTTCACCAAATGTGCATGCCTAGTTTAGTCTACCAGCTCTTGCCAAGTAGCCTTTTGGGGGTAATCAAATGTACTAAGAGTGCTGGTGACTAAGTATCCTTGAATTCAACCAGAGTCTGTTAAAATGGACTTAATTATAACTTTTATAATATGATTCTGAGTAATTGGGAAAACATGCCTAACTACTGGAATTCCCCAAAAGAAAAGAAATCTAATGAGAGAAAAAAATAGAGCAAATACTCTTAATTTTGACAATTCAATGAGAGTCTGGTGGATGGTATTCACATTTCCTTCAGCCAGGATCTTGATCCATGACAAGTCAGTGCATCACTGAAGGTAAAGCTAGATTGTACTATGATTTATCTTTCTAAAAGAATGTGGTGTTCATGCCAGAAAAGAGGGAGAGGAGCCTCTGTCTTCATGAACTAGAATTATTCACCGTATTTCTTACCTCATCAATCTCTCAATAGTAATTTTCAAACGGAAGTCTACTGGTTGTTTTTTGCTGGGATGGGCCTTCCTGTCTAGCAATGCAGCTATTTCCATTTAATAATTACATAATTGTTATGGAAATTCCCTTTTAAAAGCATTGCTTAAGAAAATTGTGCAACATTTCTCCCCCAACTTCCTAAAGGATACATAAGTCACACCAAGGATAAATGATGTGAAATTTCTTTTCTGGGACATTGTTGCCATTAGAGAGAAATGAAAGCAATGTTTTAGTAGCCTTTTGCTTCACAGAATAAATATCACCCTTGTCATTCTCATGAATTGATTTTTGCCTATTTGACGACAGAATTCTTCACGTTATAGCTAAATTGTTTTGATTACTCAAAATGTCACAATATGAAAGATGGTACAACTATAATTTCCTCACCTTTCTGTCTTTATCTGATCCAAATTATACACTAAAACTGAGAAAAACAAGTCCATGGATAATGGAGATATTCACAAACAAATTAAAACTGGAGAATTAAAAAAAGGATGAGTCATAAAATATATTTTGTGTTAGATAAGATTTGTTTATTCTCATGAATGATATTTCCACCGGTTTTCAAGCAAGCCAATTACAAATCTTTGGTAGAATAAAAGAGACTATGGAGAAGATTCAGATAGGGGTCCCTGCTCTGCCTTCTTCATTGTTTTCTTCAACTGCTATTCCATTGCTGAAAAAAATGGGGAAGCGTCACTGATAAAGCTTCAGAATTTCCCCAAAAGGAGAGAGTTAGAAACTCTTCTCAGAACACTTGCTTTGGATAAAGAGTTCTGTGATCAGATGAGTTTGGGGATCACTGTTGTATACATATTCCATGGTTTCAGCCGTGGCCCAGACCTCTTCTTCAGAGCCAGTCCCATTCAGCCAGCCTCCTTTGTAAGGTGTCCTCCTGGAAGTTCCCCAGGCGATTCAAACTGCAAAACTGAACTCACAGTTTTTTCTCTCCATATCTGCTTTCCTCCATTCATTTCCTGCCAGCAGTCTTGTTGCCCAAGTCAGAAAACTGGTGTTCATCCCATATACCTCTATATCACCCACTCCTCTCCACTCGCTTGATCAAAGTCATCAGTTCTTTTTATTTCACACCTTCTGATCTCTCTGACAGCCGTTCTTTTTCTCTATTGTCAATCAGGCCACTGTCCTGGCTCTTGTTTGGTTGGCTTGCATTCGTTCTCCTCCACTTCCTCCAATTCCTCCTTCACACTATTGACACAGATTTCCTAAGCAAATCTGCCCCACTGAGTCCCTTATTTAAAATATTTAAGTGGTTTCCCTTCAAGATAAAGTTCCTACCTCTGCTCTTTCCCTCTTAGATTCCCTATCTCCCTTACATGAACCCTGTGCCTCGCAGCTTCCCTGCAGTTGATGCTCTCTCTTTCCATTGCTGACTGTACGTACTGTTTTGCTGAAAACATCCTTCCCACCCTTGTGTGACTGGCCGGTTCCTCCTCACTTAAGGCGCAGCTCATGTGCAACTTCCCTGACACTTCTGTCTCCCCTTCTCTGAATAATGCGCCCCTCTTTTATCCTTCCTAAGCACCTAGTACATAGCTCTGACATAACACTAAAAGGCAACATGATACTCTATCACTGAAAGAGTATTGCCATTGGAGTCACATTGAATTGTGGGTCTACCATTTATTAAATATAAACCCAGAATATAGTTTAACCTCAATATACCCCAATTTTTCATCTGTAATTAATTATGGTGATAATACCTGCTATATGGAGACTATATAGGTTTTGACTAAAATAAAGTATATAAAGCATAAAAAAATAGCGCCTGGTATGATAGGCGAATGTAGTTGCATCTCCCCCATACCTGTGGATGTATTGTGTTCTTGGGGTTCTCAGGGCTGGGAACAGAATTGGTCTTCAGAAATGCCATCAGCATTTGATGCTATTGCCAACTTCTTCTAACAGATACTTTCCTGGGGCCAGCCAGTAGCGTAGTGGTTAAGTTTGTGTGCTCCGCTAAGGTGGCCTTGATCACTGCTTCACTAGCCTGGATCACAGGCGTGGACCTAGACACTGTTTATCAAGCCATGCTGTGGCAGGTGTCCCATATATAAAATAGAGGAAGATGGGCATGGATGTTAGCTCAGGGCCAATCTTCCTCAGCAAAAAAGAGGAGGATTGGCAGCAGATGTTAGCTCAGGGCTAATTTTCCTCAAAAAAGAATTAAAAAAACTAACATACACTCTCCTGTCTTGAATTTCCTGACACAGTTCTCATCTATGTTCCTCCTACCATTCTGGCTGCTCTTTTTTTGTGTGTGAGGAAGATTTGCCCTGAGCTAACACCTGTGCCAATCTTCCTCTACTTTGTATGTGGGATGCCTCCACAGCATGGCTGATGAGAGGAGTGGGTCTGCACCTGGGATCCGAACCGGTGAACTCCTGGCTGCCAAAGCAGAACATGTGGAACTTGAACCACTCGGCCACCGGCAGGTCCTGGCTCTTTTTCTACATATTTTGCTGGGTCATTTCTCATATATGAAATGGAGGAAAAACTTTTCCTCTATCCTCTTAGGTTAAATCTCAGAGGCATATGAATTAAGCTGGCAAGAGACAGATTCACAGGAGAAAAGGCAGAAAATCTTATTTTTAATTTTACATGCATGGGGGCTCCACAGAAAAGAAGTGAAAACTCAAAGAAGCAGTTAGACTTGGGGGTGTAGATACCATTTTAATAGAGGGTGATAAATTGTGGGAAGGTGACAAGGAAAAGTATGGTAAATCAGGGTTGATTAGTAAGGTTTGTTACGCAGACTCACCTCGTGCTGTCTCTGGCCTTGCTGTGGGAGAGGGGAACACCTTTACAAATGGAAATTATGCCCTGCTTTTAGGCAGAAAGGGCTAAGGCAGAGAGCTTTTTCTGTGTTTGCTATTTCTCACCTGCCTTCAGCTCAAAGTAATCTTTGTGCCAAAGTAGCATATTTTGTGGTGGCATATTCTGATCCCCTTCATTTACTTACCCTTTTAAATGTTAGACTTCATCAGGCCCTGTCTGGATCCTCCTTCTTCTTATCTCATTCTCCCCTTCTCCCAGAGTTTCTCAGAGCTTAATTGACTGCCTGTATAAGAATCACCTGCCTTCCTTTTTCTGGACACATGCAGAGGAAGAACAGTTGGGGTTGGAGGGAGATGGGATCATGGATCTGCATATTTATTTATTTATTTATTTATTTTTGGTGAAGAAGATTGGCCCTGAGCTAACATCTGTTGTCGATCTTCTTTTTTGCTTGAGGAAGATTGTCCCTGAGCTAATATCTGTGCCCATCTTCCTCTATTTTGTATGTAGGATGCTGCCAGAGCATGCCCTGATAAGCGGTGTGTAGGTCTGTGCCTGGGATCTGAACCGACGAACCCTGGACTGCTGAAGTGGAGTGCACAAACCTAACACTATGCCACCGGGCCAGTCCCCTGGATCTGCGGATCTGCATTTTTAACAAGTTTTTCAAGCAAGTCTCAGATAAAATGCATTTGAAAATTTTGCCCTTAGAAATTTCATCCTCTCCTGTGGCTTTAATTACCACACTTTGCTAAAGACTTTCAAATTTATCTCCATAAATTTCAAATTTGTGTCTTCAGACCTCACTGTTGGACTCCCTACCCATATAGGCAACAGCCTCTTCGGCATTTCCCTCTGGAATCTTGTCGGGTGACATGTTCAAAAGTTAAATTTTCATACTCCTCTGCTGAGTGTTTGTTATCGTAAAGGAAGCAACGTTTACCCAAAGGCTCACACCTAGGCTCGGCCTTCTCCTCTGTCTTCACTTCCTCTACCCTAGCACCAGAATGCATGGAGTATCTCTTGAATCTTGCCACTTCTGTCTAACTCTGTTGTCGCAGCCCCTAATCTAAGCCGCAGTTATCTCTTGTCTGAATTTCTGTGATAGGTTCCTAACTAATCTTCTGGTATTCACAGTAAATAGTAATAAAGCATGGGCTCTGAAGTCTGACTTCTAGGTTTCAAAATCCTGCTTGTCAATACCTTGCTTAGCCTCAGTTCCTTCTTCTATAAGATGAGGATGAAATAGTGCTTTCCCCGGGGGGGGGGGGGGGGGGGGGGCTTTAATGAGGGTTACCTAAGGTCACATATGGAAAGCTCTCTATATTGTGCGAGCCGCAGGGGAATCTCACAGTAAGTGTCAGTTGTTGCTGTGATCCACTCCTACCCTTTTCAGCCCATCAGCCACCCAACATTAGTGATCCTTTAAAAATACAAATCAAATCAAGTCATATTTCTACTAAAAACTCTTCAAAGACTTTGTGACATCTTTAGAATACTGACCTTTATAAGGCTTGCATGACTCTCCTTGAGCTGTCTAGCCGTAATTTAAAGTCCCAATGCCATCTTTCACTACTCTTCCTTTTGATTTTTTCCCCCAGCATTTCTAGATTTCTTTCATTACGTAAATGCACCACCCTCTCTTTTGCATCCAGGCTTTCACTCTTACAATTCTTTCTTGTCTGGCATATAGTCCTGCCCCCGACTACCCCCTAAGTCCCTCAGCCTTCCATTGTTTAAAGAATCGTGCTCTTCTATCAGATTTTAAGGAAAAAACCGAAACACAAAAACAGCTTCCTTGGAGTGAGGTCCTTCCTTTGGATTCAGTTTTTCCTTTTTTGTAGCATTCATCACAACTGTCATTTCTTTCTTTGGCCGTTTTCCCCATGTTCCATTTTGATGATGGGAACATATCTGGCTTCTTCATGGTTGTATTCCCCAGTGCATGGCATGTTGAAGACTCAATAATATTTATTAAATGAATGAATATTATGATCAAAGTATTGATAATTTCTCATTTCTCCGTTGCATATTTCTTTTCTCTTAAATCGTAAATCAAAATTTTATTTTCTCTGGAGTCTCACTTTGGTTATTGGATTTGTATTAGTATCATGTAAGAACAACTGAACAATGTTCTAAAAACCCTGAAGTTTCTCTCAGAGAACTATCTACATCTGCACAATTTTCCTTAGAAAATGTTCCAAGGAATTATACGTTTTTGATGTTCAAAAAATAAGTTATTCATTCAATAAAATTGAGTGTTTTTGATTACAAACGCATTTCTTGATCATGTACAGTTTATTCCTATTCTAGTTAATATGACAGAACTGCTTTCAGACATATTTTTACCCTCAAAAAGTGATATTAGGTTTTATTTGGATAGAACTAAATACTCTATAAAATGTGTTTTAATTACAGTCCAACTTTTTCTAGTCTTCAATATGATAGTTTATAAATATAGAATTGATCAGTTCTGTAAGTTAATGGAAAATCTGAAGTCTGTTGTATTGAAGGTATCAGCTTGTTTTATGTTTTATTTATTGTTGTTTTTTAATAGCAAAGAGAATCTTTAGCCTTTTCTCCCTCCAGACTTCTAGCAGGTCATCAGATTTGTCCACAGCTGCCCCTTTCATCATTTTGTTGCTTACTCCACCCTTCTTTTAATCCCCTCACTTGTCCCACACAGCTGAAATAAATGGGAGAGTAACTCCTTAGAACCTACCCTTTTAATTAGTACACCCCCTCAACACTGGCTGAACACTGGACTCTGAGCTCCCAAGCCAGCACCCACGTTGCCTCCAGAGTTATGGCCCAGGATAGCAGCTATAAATGATCCATTTCTATCTACACTTAAGTTTCAAAAAAAAAAAAAAAGAGGAAAATGAAGTGTTGCTATAGATAAGGTCAGAAGTAAGGTTTGGTTGAGGAATGTAATTTTAGCAAGACTGCTAACCAGCTGCTAGATAGAAAATATTGTGAGGAAAGAAAATTCGAGCCCTGGGTCTCCACTGTTTCTACCCCATCATGAGTCTTGGCAGCTATGACTCTAATATCGTTTATTTCACACAGTCGCTCTGTGCCTCAGACATTAGCTCTTTTCCCAGGATGTACATAGTGAATAGTGATTCACATATTGCCATCTTGAGTGTCTAATATATGCCACAGGCTATATTATGTCTAATTCTCTAATTATGTATTTTTTAAATGAAGAAACTATGGATCAGCATAGTAAGCTAATGTGCCCAGATTCCCCTGTACAGGAAGTCGTGGGATCTCGTGTTCAAACCCAGACCTTGCTGGCTGTAGAGTCTGTCCACTTTCCAGGGTACTCCACTGCTTATCTTCATCGTGCAGAGCACGACAGTTCTGTATCTAAGTGGCTGATTTCATAAATGATGCTTCCATCACTTTTCGTATTTGTTGCAGCTCCCTGCCCCCTCCTCCAACCAGGTAGCATCCATAGGCTCCTCCTTGGTCAGCTTTCTCCACCACTCACACCTCCCTCCACCTTTTGGGAGGTAGCCTTCCTTGAAGGTGTTGTGTCATCAGAGGACTGCTTCCATTAAGGGCTAAGTCTACTTCGAGCTGGCTTTGTTCATAATAAAATAGTCAATTTTTGTACAAAGTCTAAAAATGAGGGGAGGTTTTAGCGAAAAATATGTTCACAGAAATCTCATCAATAAAAATTTGTCCTTTTGACTTTACAAGTGACCTAAAACTATATAATTTCCCTGAGAGGGTTAACATCTTGTCACTGTTTGGCTTAAATGGAATGTTTTAGTTAATATCTTTCTTTCTACCCATAAGCTGAGATCAGCTTTCCTGAGTGAGAGTAAGTTTTAATGTGGGGTGGGGTAGGATGGAGTGAGTAGGATGGGGAAGATGGGTGGAGGCGGGTGTTAAGGTTTTCATGAAGTTCAGTTTGGGAGTAGAGCCCTTTCTAGGGAGAGCAGTTTTGGAACAAGAACTATTCTAATTGGCACAGCCAGAGGTTGGCACCTGGAGAGCAGGTAACATGAGACACAAGGAACGTGGCTAGGTCTCACCTGGAGGTAAGATGTTTCCCAGTTTGGATAAGGTCAGTCCCCAAACTCTGGGCAAGTGATATTTCATTCTCATCTTCGTCCGCCAGTTTTTCCAAAGCAAAAAGGCTTCCATACGGGCATATTTGTTTCATTCTTTCTGAGCCCTATGTATGCCTTGGTGAGAAATTACTAGGTTGCATGCTACCCACTCAACCTGGCTTATTAATTTTCTTGTAAGGGCTTGACCACTCTCATCAAAGAAGAGTGCAGGACATATAACTGGCCTCATGCGAATTGGACACTTGTCAGGAACTGACTTTGTCTGTTTTCCTCCCTTTCTCGGGCCACACGCTGTCTTGTCCCAGCTTCTCTGTAGGTGTTTGCTATATTCTTTGGTCTCTGGAGACTAATCTCCTATAAACATTTCCAGAATTTCTATATAGGAAGTGTTAGGGACAACACTCTGTGGTAGTTGTGGTGGGAGTGTTATTGGACTTGTATAGAAGCTACGAGCAAACTTGAAATTAAATTGTATATTAATTTGAATGGGTTTTGGGGGTTTAAACCACCCACCATCAAACGTCCGGTGCATTTGGCCTATCTGTGAGCATCTCAGCAGACGACTCGGTATTACTTTTCAGATTCCTGGACCAGAGAATATAGTTGCCCCAGCTTCCATTTTCATCTGGCGAAAAAAGTCAGTGTTCAACCTGTTGTTAATAATTTTCCCTTCTTCCTGCATGTATTTCAGCTCAAATCAAGAAAGACTGGCGTTGGGTTGCCAGTGAACGGCTTTCTGTAATACAGAAGACTTGGGGCTGTATGCCCTCCCCAGTCCCCAGTGTTATCTTATCACCTTGGCATTTCTTTTTGTGCATGTGAAAGACAAAGAATTTATCCTTTCTTAGCATGAAAAGCAAAACAAAAGCCCCCACTGGTAAAAGCTTGCCTCAGATCCCCTGAACCAGACATCTCCCATTTCCTTTACTTAAGCTCATTTCCTGACAGCCAGCCTCCTGCCTCCTGAACTCTTTCATTGTCGTTTACTAAAAAACAAGGAGTTCTGCGCACAGCCTCTCTGCTTGCTGACATCATCTTTGGAAGGCAGTTTCTTAGACTTTGCATCTGTGAATTCTTTGATGTGATTAAATTTTACACGCACCCATGTATATAATTTTAAGAGTAACTGTTCATTAATACTTTAAAAATTCTGTAAATACTATTGTCAGCAAAATTATATACATTTTTATTTTCAGATTATATGCTTAAACACCAAAAAAACATTAAATTCTTGCATACTAAGGAAACTGTTTTCTCTGTAGCTTCTGGAGGAAAGTAGACTGATTTATTTTTTATTTTTTAATTTGTGTCTCCGCATAAAGTTGGATATTTATTGGTGATATTTCAGAGACTTTCTTCCAGTAACAGTTGACATCCTTGGCTCCTTTTTTTTTTCTTTCATACTTTGCCATGTTTTTCTATTTTAATCATTTACCTAAACTTATTTCTGACAACATTGGACAACTTCATCCAGAACTCACTTTTTTGGGTTTTCTTTTCCAAATAAGATTCTCACCCCCACCCCACTTCTGTCTGCAGTTTAGGCCAAATGTGGGTGATCATTAAAAACAAAACAAAACTAAACCAACACATGCAGGCTACAGCTCTGGCAGGCCTCCAGGATTCCATTAACCAGACAATGGGCGGCCCCAGCCGGCAGGCGGGGTGGGGGGGCCGGAGGAAGCCTGCCTTGCCCTGTTTGGGGTGTCCGGACCCTGAGCAGGGTCAACAGCAGGTTGAGGCTGGGAGTGGGGTAGACTGATTGTTTTGCAAATAGTTGGTGATGAATATCTGACAGGGCCGGTCGTACTTATCCTTGCGTTAAAAATCAATTAAATTTGGTAGTGTATTTAAAAATCCATTTTATCAGTTTCTTTTTTTCCCTCTTAGAACAGTTCAAATAAAACTGTGACCAGTTTTGGAATAACTACAGCCGAGCAAGAAATGGCTTGGTGGGAAGCTAAAAATAGCTGTCTTCCTTTAGATAGTTTTTTTTTTGTTTATTTCCAAAAGACTTGCCAGTATATTTGAGATTGTAGTGTAGAGACTAAATTTGTCAAATAAAATAATGAAAAATGCAAGGACTAGCATTTTGTTGCATAAAAATGTAATTGATGCTTTCTGTATTTGGATTTCTGAATTCTCATAATCTCTCAGCAATTTTGTACCAATTCTTTGCAAGAAATTGCCGAAAGTGAAGAAGACTGACATATGATAAATATACAAGTCTAAAGTTATATTTTTGAGGGCACATTTTAATTTACAAAACAGCTAACACACATAAAGCTCAGCATACCACATGTTATTTCAGTCACTCCCCCAAACAACCCCCATGGCTCCTAGAATGTACAGTCATAAAGGTGGGGTCTTGGGTTACTAATCACCATATCCACAGACCACCAGGCAAGGCTGGATTCCCAGCACTGAAAGGAAAACTTCTCAGAGACGGGAAGGGAAAGAAATCACCGACTCATTGAAGGATCACGTGCCAAGACAGTGCAGATGCTTTACATTCAGAATTTCATCTGTTACCAGTGCTTCCCTCCCATTCCCACCCACCCTCTCCTTATGCCAGAGTTGGGAATTTTTATCACATTCTACAGATGAGTAAACTGAAGCTCAGATAAGACCTACCCATTCTTATCAAACATTTTTTTTTCACTCTAAACCACAACACCACAAAAATTATCTGCTTAAAGTTGCACAGCTTCCAACTGACAGATCTAGGACATCTATCCCACGTGTCATGTCTCCAAGTACAGTCCTCTTTCCTCCCAATATCACCTGCTTACTGTATTTTTTTTTAACCTCCCCTTTGGTAAACACTGACGAATAGGGAGACATCATAAGACTGTGTTGGGATAGACAGGAAGAATTTAGGTTTTGCCTTGGGAGGTCTGGCAACGGTCTGGAAGGAAGGCTCACATCCCTCCCCGGTAAGATTGGAAAGGGCTGGAAAACAGCATATAGTCCGCAAGTTAGCAGGGCTCCCAACAAGGTGGGAAAACAGGATCCTGTGTTTCTGCTCATGCCTCCCCCACTGCTGCTCATTCTTTGAGATCTACTCCTTTGGTACCCTTCTCCTGTCTCTTTATCCTTTAAAGGGTAACTGTCTGCCTCAATATTTTAACAAAAAGCAGGGCCTGCTGGCCTGAGCTTAGACAAAGGGTGAGCATGTGGAGAGAAGGATTTACAGGTCTCATGGCATCAACAACTTGTGTTGACTTGGATATCCTGAGTGGCAGTTTAAGGATGCCCCAGGAACTCTACAAAAACATCCACTCTAGGTTATTTCTATCTTACGAATGTTGAGTCAGGCAGCAGGAAGGCAGTGCTGATACACCAGGAGGAAAACCTCAGCATGAGTAAGGCAGACTATTTTCCATAAGTAAACAGGGGCATAGGTGACCTGAGAAAAAAACAAAAACAACGAAAATTTTAGGCACAGCTTTCATTACGCTTTGAACTTACAAAGACAGGAGTTGGGTGTGGTGTGTAAGAGGAACAGAAAGGAATACTCCAGTTTTCTTCTGTGTAGTTGTTTCTAAAGGAAATATATTGAAAAATCTCAGCATCCTTACTGTGTGCTCCTTTCTCTTCATTTTTTTCTATTCTTTTATAGTTTAACGTTTTTCATTCTGAATACAAATTTGATCTAAAATATTGGTAATTCTGGATGTTCTGTTTTGAATTTTAAGAGGGACTATCTAATACTAATTGGATTCACAGATTTCTTTTTCTTTTTAATAAACATAAAGAAGTGAATGAAAACGAATGGTGTTTTTTTGGCCCTCACTTAGAACACGTGGTTTGCTTTTTTTTTTTTTTTATCAGGGGGTGACAGGTTCTCCAGCCACACCCAGGAAGTCTCTTAAAAATGTTGACAAAGCTGCCGCTGCAGACACATTCTTAGGTGAAGGGAAATCAACACATTACTAATGTTAGAAATTTATATTTTATAGAGAAAAAATTGTCTTTAAATACAAAGCCCAGCAAAATATTAGAAAATGTGTACACATTATTGCATTGATATAAAAATTTTAAAATTGCAATAACACTTTAGCTTCTGATTTTTTTCAACTTCACTGAAAAAATTTTGACTCCCACAAGTAAGTTAATTGGGTGGAGAAGTTTCTAGGCCTCATTTTGGTGAAGTAAAAAATTATTAGCATAAGTATAATTATTCAAAGGCAAGTATTCTGAAGCATCTACTATGACTAGGTTATAAAACAAGTGCAGATTAGAAAGAAATGCGCCTCCAAGTTACCTGCAGCTGCCATCGCAAGGGAAGCTTTGAAGAAAAGGCTTGAACTCAGTGGAGAAAACTGGTTAGCAGCTGGTTGTTAACTAATTGTTGTCTCTTTATTTTAACATAAAAAGAGTACATGAATCCAGTCTGCATATTTTCCAGTTGGTTTATAGGCCTACTTACACTCTTAAACTTCTTTAATAAAATACTTTCTTCACCTTTTTGACGTGTTGGTGTATTAGTCAGAGTTCTCCAGAGAAACAGAACAAATAGGATGTGTGCCTATCTGTCTGTCTGTCTATCTATCTATCTAAGAGTTTTGTTTATTTTAAGGCACTGGTTTACAGGATTGTAGAGGCTGGCAAGTCCAACATCTTCAGAATAGGCTGGCTAGGCTGAGACCCAGAGAAGGGTTGACATGGCAGCTTGAGTCTGAAGACTGTTGAGCAGAATTCCCTCTTCTTTGGAGGACCTCAGCCTATTCTCTTAAGGCCTTTCACTAATCAGGTGAGGCCCAGCCACATTACTGAAAGTAATCTGCTTCATTCAAAGTCTTCTGATTTAAGTATTAACCTCATCTAAAAAATATCTTCACAGGGGCCGGCCTGGTGGCACAGCAGTTAAATTCGCATGTTTCGCTTTGGTGGCCCAGGGTTTGCTGGTTTGGATCCTGGGTGCAGACCTACATACTGCTTATCAAGCCATGCTGTGGCAGGTGTCCCACATATAAAATAGAGCAAGATGGGCACAGATGTTAGTTCAGGGCCAATCTTCCTCAGGGAAAAAAAAAAAAAATGGAGGATTGGCAGCTCAGAGCTAATCTTCCTCAAAAAAAAAAAAAAAAAAAATTCACAGCAGCATCCAGACTGGTATTTTACCAAATATCTAAAAACCTTGGCCCAGCCAAACTTGACACATAAAATTAACCATCACTGTTGGCAATTATAAAACCATCTATTTAATCTCTGAAGTTAGATACTCAAGTTGGATTCTCTGAAGAGAGAATGGATCAACACTATAAAGGGGAATGGAGAAATTTTCCATGGATTCTATGGCAGATAATATTAGCTTGCTATCCAATAGTTTCTCCTTCTCAGAGTTGCCAGATTTAGCAAATAAAAATACAGGATGTCTAGTTAAATTTGAATTTCAGGTAAACAATGAAAAATTTTTTAGTATAAGTATGTCCTGCATTTTGTATGGGGCTTACTTATATTAAAATTTTATTTATGTTTATCTGATATTAACATTTGACTGGATGTCCTCTATTTTTTCCCTCTGATAGTATATTAAAATTTTTTTCAAGATCTTAATGTTTTAGAGCAGGTTTGCAATAAAATTGAGAGTATAGAGATTTCCCATGTACCCCTGCCCCTACACATGCATACCCTCCCCCAGTATCACTATCACTCACCAGAATGATACACTTTTTTCAAAGTTGAACCCACATTGACACATCATAATCACTCAAGGTCCATAGTTTACCTTAGGGTTCATTCTTCGTGTTATACATTCTGTGGGTTTCAACAAAAGCATAATGCCATATATCCATTGTTATACTGTCATACAGACTATTTTCACTGCCCTAAAAATCCTCTGTGCTTTTCCTATCCACCAACAGCAACCCGTCCCCCCGCTTTCCCTGGCAACAACCACTGATCTTTTTATTGTCTCCCCAGTTTTGCCTTTTCCAGAAGATGCCCTGTATTTTATTATGCAAACTTACTCCTTCTTACTTACTATCAAATCTTACTTCTTACTTACTACCAAATTTTGGAGAGTGGGTGCATCTTGCCCAATCTAAAATAGTATTTCAGCCTCCAGCTAGGCTGACTGTTGGACACACGGTTGTGGTCAGTGAAATACAATTAGGAGTCAAATGATTGACTTTTTCATTTTTGCTGTTTGCTCTTTGTGCTTTCTTACTTCTTTATGCCCAAATAAAAATACAGCCTTTAGAGGAGGTAAGGCCATCTTGGGACCATGAGAATGAGAGGTGCATACTAAAAATGGCAGAGCAGGAGAGAAGAAGGAGCCTGCCTTCTTGATGAGATTTCCTATTATGAATAGGAAATTAATTTACAATTTCCTGTTATGTGAAGACATAAACCTGTATTTGCTTAAGCCATTGTAGTTGTGTTTCTGTTACATAAAACTACATAGAAGCCTAAAAATTATAGGTTTCTGTGAGTCCTTTGGAATCGAATTCAGGTAATATTTTGGTTCATTTCTGCAAGATAACTTTTCTTTCCCCTCTTGTCTATGAAACACAATTCTTTCTGCTTCCTGATTCCTGAGTGAATGTGGAGACAGAGTTGTCTCCAAGTCAGTCCTGAGAAATGATAGCGTTTTTTCTGTTTCTTTTCTCTCTTGTATTCTCTGTACTTGTCTACACGCATATGTGCTACAGCACAGCTTACTTGTCAACTACCAAAATAAGAGGATGGTTTACACTTTATAATAAACAACCGTGGAAGCCAAAAAGCATTCCCATTGTATCTGCCCCGATCTGTGTCTGTAAATTCTGTTCCAAACTGTTGCTCTTTATCTCAACAAGTAAATCTAAGAAGCAAGAATATAGTCAGCTACTTTTCCAGGAGATATGGTGTAAAAGTAGGCATTATCTAGATTAGCAGGCCGTGAAGCTACACTTGGAACACATGCAAAAAAGAAGTATTGTTAATTATTTCTAGTGAATCAAATAGCTACAAGTAAATTAGGTGCTTGAGTGACATGGGTAAATGTGAAAAACACAATCATAGGTATTTCTTTATCTAGAAAAAGAATGTAGCTCTCCCATGAGAGCCTATAGAGTTTATATTTATCAGGCACAAAATAAATTTAGTGTACTTCCAAAGTACATTGAGAATCATAATCGCTTCTAACGTCTTTATCGTCCACACATCCCCGGTCCTCTGTTCACGTCAAAGGAATTTGTGAGTTGCCGGAGTTATTTGTGACAAGTAGAGGATTATGTCTGGTCCTTTGAGAACAATGTACAGGTAGAGGACACAGTGTTTGAGTTGTATACTACACAAAAAAGAAAACTGGAAATCACTTTTATCTTTGTTTTCATTATCACCAAGCATCCGACCTTTCTGAACCCTAATTTGTCGGGGTAAAAAATAAAGATGGTCATAAATATAATCCATTTCTGAGGGATGTTGAAATAATTAACAAGAAAAAAATAAATTCTTTGTGCAAGAAAGCAAATGTCCTATCATATAAATTGTTTCAGATTTTTCAGGATATAGGAAACACGGTTCTTTAGTGAATAATACCATATTTGACAATAGTCTGGAAGTAGGCATGTGAGTCCTGCTGCTGAAAGGAGATGCAAAAAAATGAGATGTTTTAAAAGCAATTTGTTTTTTTGACAATGTATATTGACCATTATGTTACTTATAAATTACACTATTATATATATCTTACGAAATTTTAGAGAACTCAACCTCACAGGACATGAAAATAACTGTATTTTTCACATGTTGATAGAACTACCATAGCGTTTTCAATTATAATTGTGTTTACAACATAGTCAGTTTTAAACTATATGGAAAATAACTATACTTTTTGACTTAACACGATGATGTCTACTATGCATTACTGGTGTTATTTGAAGTGACACTTAATCTTGTATAAATTCCTTCTATACAGGAAAAGAGAGATTCCTGATTTGGGAGGTTTAATTGACTAAAAGCCCAGATGAAGCTGTGCTGTATGCATAACTAGAGAATATTTTCATACTCTACTTTAAGGTCTAAGAAAATGTAAGAATATTTGATATTAAGCAGAGATTGGTATTCCCTATATGCTTCCTAATTTTTTTTTATTATTTACTTCCTTATAGAGAAAAATAGGGGACAATTTACAAAATAAAAAGCTCCTAAAAGAAGGCGTAGGGCATGAGAAACCACCCTGGCACTACTTTTTGTCACCTCACCTTTAGTCTAGTTTCTGATCCTCAGGGCCATTACTTAGGGCTATGGTGGTGGTTGGCATCTGTATCTTTACCAAGTCATTTTATCAGATAAAACAGTTCCAACTAGTGCTAAAAAGATCTGCGAACATCTGCACAGACCAGTCTGTCAGCCATTTGGTATCATCAAGGCAAAGGGGTCATGTCAGAATTTGCTTCCCTTTCTTCTGGGCACCAGAATTTATTCTGATAGAACTAGTTTGAATTATTTTCTCCTGTCTGAAGGCTTTCCTACACATTAATGTTAATCAGACTTTTCCTGTGTCTAAATGTAAGGGTTGGGGGCTAGCCCGGTGGCACAGCAGTTAAGTTTGCATGCTCTGCTTTGGCGGCCTGGGGTTCACCAGTTCAGATCCTGGGTGCAGACCTATGCACTGCTTGTCAAGCCATGCTGTGGCAGGCATCCCACATACAAAGTGGAGGAAGATGGGCACGGATGTTAGCTCAGAGCCAGTCTTCCTCAGCAAAAAAAAAAAAAAAAAAAAAAGAGGAGGATTGGTGGCAGATGTTAGCTCAGAGCTAATCTTCCTCAAAAAAAAAAAAAAATAAATGTAAGGGTGGTCCACAGTGTAACTGCTGCCTATACTTATTCAACATGAGAATACTATTCAGAAAATCTTTTAGCCCATGTTCATTTTAATATACTCAAGTACACTGAATTCCAAAGCACAGATATATTTGAGAATAATTTGAAAGTTGAAATGCTGGTTGGCAGCTATGTGTAGTTTTCAGTTAACCAGAAAACTACAATTCCTAAGCATTTCACAAATTGGGATTTTTCATGATAAAAATCAATAATTATACTCAGAGTAATTCAATTTTGTTTAGAAATAGAGCATAATCTTTCCATATGTTTAACGAAACATGTTATACCCTCCACTAACACACAGTCTGTATTGCCTTGGGTACCACCAGAAGTCGATGCTACCCAGGTCACCGATATTCCACCCCTAATATGGCCCAGTCTCCCTAATTCCTGTGATCTTTCTGCTGTGTCCTCTGTGCCTTTCCAAAGAAGGAAAATTCTTTTATATTTATTCATATTTTCTTCACTTGCCTTATGGGACATCAAACTCCCACCATTTTCTTCAAATCCACTGGTTGCTCCTTCATGATCTTTTTACTGGCCCTCTCGCTTTCCCCAGCTTCTAAATGCTGGAGTGTTTTTCCCTTTCCTAACCATACTTCCTATTTGAGTTCATGCAATCTCATGGTTTTCATACCATTTAATGCTGATGATCCTATGTTTTCATCTCCTTCCTTGACCTTGCATTTGAGTCTCAGACTCCTACCTCTATTTGTTTATTCCTTAATTCTATTTTGTCATCTAATTGGCATCTCAAAATTAACATGTGTAAAATAGAACTTTTGAACTTTGCCTTTTCACCTCAAAATTTGCTCCTCTCCCTCTCTTCCTTACTTCAATATATGATATTTATATTCATCCATGTGCTTAGGCTAAAAAGCTAGTAATCGTCTTTATATTTCATAGTCCAACCCAATCCAGTAGCCAGTTCTTTGGCTCTGGCTTTAAGCTATGTTCTGAATTGAAATACTTTTTGTACATTCTGCCATTACTGACTCATCCCAGGCCCTGCTATTTCTTGCCTGGACTACAGCAGAAGCTACCTAACTGGTCACCTTACTTGCATATTTGCCTGCCTACAATGTGTTCCTCATGTAGCAGATTTCAACATATTTGTAATGTAAATCCATTCATTTTAGTTTCCTCATCCATGCTTTCCAAAGACTTCCCATCATATTCAGGGTAAAAGCCAAAGCGCTTTCAATGACCTACAAGACCACATATGGACAAGCCCTTGCCTAATGTCTACCACTTACCCTGGCCCACTTGGCTTGAGCTTACATTGGATTTCTCGCTGCCTTAAACAGGTCAAGGTTTGCCTGTATCTGGATATTTACAGTGCTTTTCTCACTGCCTGGCACACTCACTCTTTTCCAAAGGCTTTTCGTGTTTATCTTCTTCACAGCATTCAGATTGCTTCTCAAATGTTACTTTATTGAGAGGTCTTTCCTCTACAACTTTCTGTTCCCTTCCTACCCTGCTGAAATTATATGATTCTTAAAAAATATCACATATCATTACCTAAAATTTCATGATTTATTTATTAAAAAAGAGTGGTATCTAATTTATCTTTTTCACATCTTACAGATAGCACCTGGTACATAATGACCACTCAATGAGTGTTTGTTGAATGAAGAAATGAATGTATTAACACTACACAGTTTTGTAATTTTTAATGCATGAAATTGGTAGGAATCTCTTCTCATAATGTTGTGTCACAGACATTTTGAAATTGCTTATTCAGCTTGTGTCTTTCTGTATTCTTTCTCCAGGAATGTAGTGAGAAGTGGTTTGTAGCTTTGTTGTTCAAAGGAAAGACCCAGGCCACATCCTATCATTCTTGCTTTGGTCAGGTTTATTTACCTTTCTAAAAGTCTGTTATCATTTTTTATTTTAGAAGCAGGAGTAATGCTTCCTACCTTGTTGAGATAAAATGTGAATAGAATTTATATTTAAAGGTATCTGTTATAGAAGCCAACACATGCTAAGCTTTCAATACGTGGCAGCCATTCCTACCATTGTCCACTGCCATGCGCAGCCTTTGCACACATTCATTACATTTTTTTAAAACAAGGAATTAATCTGGGCTTGTGATGGGTGTGTGATAAAGTAAAAATACACTGGGTCAAGGGTTGGGTCTGAAGACCTGGCGTCTAAGCCAAGCTCTGTCACTAACTAGCTTTGGTAAGAGGTTAAGAGCATATTAAACTCTGATTCTTAGACTCTTCCTATGTAAAATGACGAGTGTGGGGTGGGCATGGAGGGTAGAGAAGAACTGTGTTATTTTCAAATTTCCTAGGTCCCATCACACTCTGTAAGTTCCATTATTCTATGTGTACGGGAAGCTTTTTTCTTGTCTCAAAAGAAATTGTTGAGAGTTTCTTTGGTAAACTTCATATACTTCAAAATGAACATTTCTCAATGCAATTTGTATTTGTTCATCATTTGTGGGGTGATTGAGATAAGAATGTGGGATTGGAACCACTGATGAAAGAAACTGACCTTTTGAGAGTATTACCTGCACATATTTCAGGTTTCGATTCTGATTTATCCAAGATATTAACTATAAACAAGTATTGAAATCAAATGTGACTTGCCAGCTGCGTAAGGCTTGATTTTGGAAAAGTAGGCCAATTGTGATCTCTGTACATAAAATCAATCATTTTTGTCACTGCTAATGTGTTAACAGATAGGTCAAACTAATGTAAGTCTTTTTCATATGGTGTTAACTAAGTCTGTCAGGGTATTTTCCACAATTTAATTGAACTCTATCTTCCTAAAATCAGTGTGGTACACAGAATAATGGTCCCCCACAGTTTTCCATGTCTGAATACTGGGGATCTGTGAATCTGTTACCTTGCAGAGCAAAAAGAATTTTGCAGATGTGATTAAATTAAATATCTTGAGATGGGAATATTATCCTGGATTATCTGGGTGGGCCTAATATGGTCACAGGATCCTTATTAGAGGGAAGTGGGTTAGAGAGGAGAGATGATGCTTTGAAGATGGAGGCAGGAGTCACAAGCCAAGGAATGTAGGTAGCTTCTAGAAAAGGCAAGGAAACAGATTATCTCCTAGAGCCTCCAAAAGAAATAGCCCTGTGGACCTACTTTACACTTTTGACTTCTTGGACTGTAAAATAATAGATGACTGTTGTTTTAAGCCATTAAGTTTGTGGTAATTCATGATGGTGGTAAAACGAACCTAATATATTTATATTGTAAAACTGACTATATGATGGAATTTTCATTGGAAAATCTTTCCACTAAGTTCAACTGGTAGGTCAAGGTAATGACTTTAATTAAAAATGTTCAAAAATTTAATCATCTGGAAATGTTAGCATATGTAACAAGTTGCCTGTAACTCTATATAACCACAGGGAAACTGCCTAGAGTGACTTATTGTGAACCATCTATTTTTTTTTAAATTAATTAATTATTTTTATAGTGGTAAGAACATATAGCATGAGATCTACCCTCAACGGATTTTTAAGTGTGCACTACAGTATTGTTAACAATAAGCACAATGTTGTACAGCAGATCTCTAGAACTTACTTATCTTGCGTAACTGAGGGTTTATACCCTTTGAACAGCAATTCTCCATTCCCCCTCCCCCTAGTCCCTGGCAATGCCCTTTCTACTTTCTGCTTCTGTGAGTTTGACTATTCTACTTAATACTAGTAACGTAAGTAGAATTGACTCTGAACCTGTTAATCTCAAGCTTGTGTGCTGGTGCTTGGAGATGGAGAAAGATTTATTCAAATTGGCCAAAACAAGAAGACAGGAGGATAGGTTCTCTCACATCTGCCTTAACAAGAGAAGAAGGCAGGGGGCTTTCTGGAGCTAAGGGGCTTGGCAGAAATTTCATAGAAACAAAGGGGTTATAAGCCTTTGGGCAATCTGACTTCCAGGGCTGGTTATCTGGTGATCCCTGAAGGCATTCTTCTTCTTCTTCTTCTGTAAACAAGCTCATAAATCCTTGTGACCCTTGAGTCACCCCTCAGGTTAAACAAGAAAACAGCAAATTGACAAGATTAACTTCTTTTCAACTATGTTTGTTGGGAACAAGGTCTCATTGAATATTTACAGTAACCCTCAGGTACCTGGCTTCAGAATCATGTAGTAATTGTCCTTCTGTGGCTGGCTTATTTCGATTATCAGAGTGTTCTCCAGATTCCTCCATACTGTTGCATATGTCAGGATTTCCTTCTGTTTGTATGGCTGAATAATTCGTCTGCTTTTTGAGGGGTCCTTACTTTTGGATGGAGATTCGAGATATTGTGTATGAGATTGCTGAGACAGCCGACCTTCACATAGGGTTCCCCTCCTTGGTGGTTTTAACTATGTCCACAAATTCAAAAGGTTGAACCTAACAGCCCTCCCCCTGCGTGTGGGTTGGGCTAACTGACTTGCTCCCAACAAAGAGAATGTGGCAGAGATGATGGTGTGTGACTTTTAGGACTAGGTCATAAAGGCATTGCCCACTCCTGTACTCTCACTCTAGGGGAAATTAGCTTCCATGTCATGAGGACAATCAAACAGCTCCATTCAGAGGTCCACGTGGTGAGGAGCTGAGCCCTCTTGCCAACAGCCGTGTGAATGAACCACTTTGGAAATGGATCCTTCAGCCGCAGTGGAGCCTTGAGATGACTAAAACCCTGGTCTAGGCCTTAACTGCAACCTCCCAAGAGATTCTGAGCCAGAACCATTCAGGTATGCCACTTCCATCCTGACCTTCAGAAAGTGTGTGTGGTAACAAATGTTTATTGTTTTGCGTTGTTAGGATTTGGGATAATTTGTTATGCATTAAAGAAAACAAATATACTCTTTCATAGTATTTTTCCTGAGCTAAATAATATTGGTATACTCTGTAAATAAAGAAACTGTCCTAATATTATTGAGAGGGTTTACTTTTCTTTTTTTTTTAACAATACAGAGGATGGGAATTGTCCAGTCTGGATTATGCTTGCTATTTACAGAAGTAGAAAAATGAGAAGTCACATACTCTGAAAATTCCTTTTGAGAGACACACTAAAGCATTCACAGGAAAGTGACTAATGGGGGATGAAAGAGTAAAAAAAAAAAAAAGAGCCTTTTCATCTGCCCCTTTTATTCCCAGTCTGTCCTACTAATTAACATCATTTACTTTCACAGTTCACACTCAGTTCATAAAATTAGAGAAGGATTAAGCTTTTCTCTTGGAGAGGATGGTTAATTTAAACTGTTTGGAAAGCCCTTAAAGAAAACCACTGAAAGAGTCCGAGGGATGGAATCTAGATATCAAATAAAAAGAGTGTAAATGTGACCAAAAGCCAAAATGACAACTTCACACCAGTACCAGTGCCAAACATTCTAGAAATCAAATTACGGCAGAAAATATTTGTTCTCTATGAGTTTATAATGCTACCTCTCATAGCCGCCAGTGTATGAATGTTTTACCACTCATTGACAAGACATCATAATTTATTTCAGATAGTGTGATTAGAGTTAATATGACTGAATTAGTTGTTTTTTGCTTAGATCTTCTCATTCTTTTTGTATTTATTTTTGAGCACCTACAGGTATATCACCTGAGAGAGTCCCAGACGTTTCCCTTTTGACATGTAGAGTGTCTTGAAATTTGGAGTTTGAAAGAATTAGCTGCAATAGCCTACCACCCCCTGAAACTCAATTGTCATCAGAGTAACTGAATGACATTGTGAAAACACTGTCTCTCGTCCTCAGTGTGGGTATCTAGCTGCAGGAATAGATCGTCTGCAGTCTTGGTTGCTTTGTTGAATCCAAGTTCTCAAGAAAACAGAGAGGTCTTGTGATAAAAGAAAAGTCTCTATGATAAAAGCCTGAAGTTGTATGTCTGATCTAGAGGTCAGACCTTCAACAGAATGGATATTACTCACTGTCCTTCATCTGGAACATGTGATTCTTCTGGCTATGACAGGCACTGGTGAGGATATGAATACAGCTTCAGTCTAATCATGCTGCAATTCTCCCTTCTTTCTCATTCTCCATGAGTACAGGCCCCTAGGAGCTGGGCTTCCAATGGGAACAACTCGCCCTTGCATGAGAGTTTACAGCCCCATTTGCAAGAGAATCTTTGAAGGGCCTTCCTTCCGACTCCCAATCTGTCTCTGAGCCTCTTCAGTCATTTTGTTATAGATAACAGCTTTATTTCTAGCGTGAAAGAAAAGGCAGATGGGGGCCCTGTTTGGATGTCACCACTTCGGGCAGCCACCATTGCTGCACTTCCAAAGTAGAGTGACAGGACTGGGAGGAGGCTGAAAAGCTAGGGGAACATTCCCACATAGAAAATGCATGAGAAACAAAGACCTCTGTCCTACCGTCGAGACACTGTGAATGCCAGGTCATGTGGAACCCCTGCATCACTTTATTGAGAGACCTCAAGCTGCAGCTGTTTCCTTTAATTCATTCATATGGTGGCTGGCAGCTCAGGTCAAAATGCGTTATTCCGTTTCCCGTTTTCAAACCTACCTGATGTTCCATCTCCCCTCTGAGTGTATTCCAAGAATGGAAGAAGATAAACCTCATTTTATTGAAAGTACAACAGATTCACTGCTACTTATCAGTCTTCCTATTCATCCAACTTACTTAAAGAAACAAGACGAGACTGTAGTAAATAAACATCATTTTTCCATGGAAATAAAATGGAAAGAAATGTGAACGTGCCAGTCTTTGCTGGAATTTATGCAATAGTTATATTTGACTGAAATATTAAGAGCTAGATGCATGTTTTTATCAAGTTTACATGCACTCTGCTAATGTCCTTACTTGGGGATTTTTCTACTTAAAAATTCTTTGATTTTTCTTCATCTTTTGTTAAAAAAGATTACATTATAAAAGATTACAAGATCCCCTACATTTGACTCACCTACCACCATTGGTTCCTACCTGGAAGACATACGTTCAAACATATTTGAGGAAGAAGACAAACTGGAAGTCTCAGAGTTGGATCAAGATGTTAGAAATATCCTGTGTGACAGCAAGATAACTGATAAACACAAATATTTTAATTTAAAAATAAATAAATAAAAGAACAAAAACCATTAGGTGCTTTTATTTTTTACTGATCTGACCGAATTAGTCAGTCAGAGTAATTAAATAAGGCTGTGTTGCCAATATTTATTCTAGAAAACAAGCTAACTTTCTATGAGAATATTTCACCTGCTGTGAGAATTTTATTTGATTGCCCCAGAAAACACAGCCCAGTTATTAAACAGCTTTCTCAAAGTTTCTCCTTGGATAATACTTAACACAAATAACTAGCATGGTTCACTGTTAATACCCTCTATTCCCCCTTCTCACCCTGCCCCCCATTATAGAAGGCATTAATGGTTTTGTCACTGTTCCTCAGCTGCATTGATGTGGGCATATTTGTAAGACAAAGGATAGCAAGAATAACCAGAGAGTTGCTAAGATGAGATGAAAGCGAGTAGGGCTGGCAAAAGAAATGAAGCACTATTCACAGCCACTTCAGGATGTTTCATTTGAGATAGGACAGCTGTGCAAGTTAAGGAAAAAATAGAAATGAGCTAACCATTGTCAATAAATGGGTGTGCTCATTTTGATGAAATGCATCAGTAGCTAATAGGGTAAACAGAGTATGGTCTTAATGTTAGCCTTTGAATTTGCCGTTCCATTGAAAAATTAAACACTATGTATTATGTCAAGATGCTTTGCTTATTATATGCTTCGCCTTTTCAGCTGACTTGGTTACAAAACTTGTTACTCCCTCAACTAGATGTCACACGTTGGGTTCTCTGGGTAGCAGACTCTCAAGTGGAGTTTCTTGCCTGGCATGTTTATTAGGGAGTGCCTTGGGAGCAACATCTGTAAAAGAGAGAGGAAGGAAATGGGACTAGATAGAGGGAGAAATTGAACTGCTGTGGAGATCTGACCCCATGGTGAACTATGAAATTAAAATGACCTTTCAGAGTTGTCTTGGTTTGGAACGAAATAGGCTAGTTTTTTTTTCTGTGTCAGCCGTTGTATGTGGGACACCCTAGGAAGGGCGAGACCTTATTTGAGGTGCAAGGTGGCTCTCTGCAGGAGAGGCAATCCCTGAAGGGGCTGATAGCTGAAGGTGTCTGATGGCAGCACTTTCAGCAGCTGAGCAACAAGCCCTTCCTTGAAGCGACATCTGGGTGGCTGATCTATGTGTCCGTTACACCAGTTCAGTGACATTCAAAGATTTTTCACTGTGGTCCACGATAAGGAATACTTCTTACATCACCCCCAGGCATATGCTTATCCGCACATACTCAAACACATAAATCAAACAAAAGTTTCACAAAATAATATTTTAATATTTGTCCCTGTTGCATGTGACGCACTCTGATATTTTCTTTCAATTTGTTTTGTTTCAATCCATTCCATATTATTCTATTCTCCTTCACTTTTTAAAAGGCTATTTATAACACACTAATTTGATTTCAGTACCCACTATTAGATTACAATGTGCAATTCAAAAAATATGGAATTTGATTGTGGAAATTAGTCAATTAATGCTGAGCAAGTTTACACTCCAGTGTAAGTGGAATGGGCTAGTGTTCCATGATGTAGTTGGATTACTTTCATTTCCAGAAAACTGAAGAAGTGCCACAGTAGAGCTTTGCAGATCTGTGGGCCCCAAAGAGAGGGTGTGGTTCATCACAAATCTCTAAATCGTTGAGCACCTCGTTCCAGGTGGGGTGTCATTTGTGATTACTTGTTCTAACGGTATGAGCTCCAGGCAAGATTTTCAAAGAAGGATGTTAATTATGAGGGGAGGAAATAGTAACTGTCAGTGAGAACCATGATTTCCATTTACTTGTAGAGTTTTAGGATGTGGTCAGGTACAAACACCTTAGTTTTTCCAGACAGTGGATGCCTATGATCTGTTTTGTATTGTGACTTTCACAGGAAAGGAATTACTGGAAAAACATTTGGTGTTATGCTATAGAATATTGAGTTATGAAATATATAGGTTAAATGTCTGAATGGGATGGTATGGCTATAAATTAAAGTTAAGGAAAAGACTCTGTTTTTGGACAAAGATATGAAAAAGATCTTGAACATAGTGAGATAGAATTTAGGAAGATGGCAAATCAATAAATGTATTTTCTCTGGGCCAACAAGAACAAACTGAAAATACATACCCTTTGCGCTTGAAATGGGAGCAATGAGTTCAAGCTCCTTACTTGTCCAAGATTTACACTGGAACAAAGTTGAAATTTCATTACATGCATTTAAAATTTAAGATACATAAGCAGAATAAATATAGTTCTATTGGAGAAGTATAAAAGCAAAGATGTAGTAAGAAAGAAAATGAAAGATATCTATTATTTTTCATGTCTATGCTAGGAAATCTTCAATTTGTTATCATATTTAATCCTTATAGTGGCCTTCCAGATGGACTTGATGGTTACCATTTTTATAAATAAAGAAACTGAAGCTAAGATGTAAGTGTCTTAGCGAGGTCAGGGAAGTCAAGATTGAAATTTAGATCTTGCTCCATCTTTTTTACTACTACAAAGTCATATATATATTTAAATTTCTAACTTTTAAAAACCTACAGGTTAAATGTACACTAAAACCAGATATGTATTATTTACATGTCAAAATACAAGCTGAAAACTGGTTAATCAATTCTCTACCACATTTCCATTTTTTGTGTTATTGCTGCTTGTGAGATTTTTAAAAAATCATTTATTACTTGCGCAGGACTTTGGAAATTTCTTCTCACATGGTTGTATCTGTATTATATTTCAGTTTGCTGTTAAGAATCCAGAAGCCAGATTTTATGAACTCAAAGTAATAAGTATGCATATACATTGAAGACGAGTTGAGATTAAAGTGAACCAAAGATCTGGAAACCAATGGAAATAAAATGTTTTATAGATATATCCCACATCAACTACATGTCATAATGAAGGGATATTAAAGAGAATATTAGACTGTCTTTGATTTGGCGGGATATATCCACTCATGAACTTATGTTCACTTCAAATGTTACTGGTGTGTTACCAACAATGGTTCTACAAAAGGGGAAAAGAAGTTTATAAAGGACAGACTTTAAAAAGTCATTATTAACCCAGTTACCTCAAAATAGTACAAGAAATTAAGTGATCGACCTCATTAAATAGCTCACCTCACATCACTTTATTCTCTGGAAATTAGCTCTGAGAAGTGTTAGAGGGAAGATTCAACTTCAACGTTAGAGAAGAAAAATGAACCATAAAATGTGTTCAGAAGCTGATGAAGACACTAGAAAACAGAAAATATAATTACATTATCCATACAAACGAAATTTTAGCGTTTAAATTTGTTGTGCAATGGCTTTTGTGTTTCTGTGACTGGTTGTACAATAGTTTTTCTCTCTCTCTGAACTTGCTTAAGTCATAACACTTCTGGGTCTCACCTTTCCTTACCTGTAAAATGGGACAGCACTTTAAAATTTATGTTCTGCAGTACACTATTGTTTTTCTCAGATATATTGTGTATTGATCATAGGAGTGAGACTATATGCAGATTTTCAGTGTCTTGTGCTTTAGGAACAGGAGAGAGCAGTTTTCCTATTTGGATTCTGGTGGGGTTTGTCTATGTGATCTTGAACAAGTCACTTAAACTTTTTGTGACCCAATACCCAAACAATAAAATGGAGATTCTAATTTGTACTCCTCATTTCTCACTGGAATCTTCGGAGGATAGACAACCTGGAAGTACTTGAGGGGTGTAAGGCATCACAAATGTAGGATATTATTGTAGTAACAATCTATTACTACTACTGAAAAAGAGGAAAGAGTCTTCTATTAATGAGTCAGTGAATTACCATGTTCATATATGAACAAATTTCAACTCTTGATTTACCTAAGACATTTGTTAAATAATGATATGTGGAGTATTTATTTTAATGTCTTTTGAGATGAGTGTTTAATGATGCTAGACAGAATGGAAATCAAAACTTCTTGTATTGTCTGGAGGAAAGATATTTTAGATATTTTGGAATGTGTGCATTCCAAAATAGTTGTGAAAAACAAAGACTGATTTAAATTCTTTTTTGGTGAGGAAGATTGGCCCCAAGCTAACATCTGTTGCTAATCTTCCTCTTTTTGCTTGAGGAAGATTGTTGCTGAGCTAGTATCTGTGCCATCTTCCTCTATTTTGTATGTGGGACACTAGTAAAGCATGGCTTAAAGAGCTGTGTATAGGTTGGCACCTGGGATCTGAACCAGCAAACCCTGAGGTGCCAAAGTGGAGCACGTGAACTTAACCACTACGCCACTGGGCTGGCCCCAAGACTGACTTAAAACGTGATACCAACTTAAAATGGTATTTATGATCATTCTTTTCTGTTCTCTGGTTATATATTGATATAAAGAGATTTTTGAAGTGTCTGATGTGCTCTTTATGAATGCTTCACTCAGAAATTCACATTTGGGCTTCACAAATTTGTAAATTTCAAGAAAGATAAGTCAAATTTTAACAGTTGATCATGTTTTCTATTGTAGTTGAAGTGTTGAGGATTAATGACCTGCCAGTGGGAGAGTATACAGAAAGAAAAACACAGGGCCTGGGACCGTGCCTGAGCATAGACTGTGTTTAAGAAACTGTGACTAAAAATAAATCTATGAAAGAAGTGCCAGAAAAGTACTCAGAGAGGAAGGAGGAAAAATAAAACAAGACTGCATAATTCTAGGAAATAAAGGAAGAGAGAACTGTCACAACTAGTGCGTGGTTGATATAGGACAGAGGAAATTGCATACAGCTGGGATCCAGGAGCCAGACATATATAGTCACAGTGTAAATAATAGACGAAATGAATGTAATATAACATGGGGGCTTGGCAATAGCTACTTGACGGCAGGTATCAGGAACCCGGATGTGAGTACTCCTCCATGGAGAACTGGTTCCAATTCCCTGGAGGCCTTGGTGGGGATAAGTAGGAAAGGAGAGATTCAGATATGTTTGGGAGAGTATGGAAGCCCAATAATTGGATGTAGAGCTGAGGGTGGGACTAGGTGAAAGGAATACGACCGAATCAATTACTGGAAAGAGGGAATATCATTATAACAGGGCTAATAACAAAATGGACTTGATGCTCACCTCTAGAGCTCTATGGAGGTTCTTTAGATTTCTCATATTTAGGGGCCTGATTGATCCCTGAGGTTTGGACCAGACTTAAACTAACAAGTGAGAGTTCAGTGCTTAGCAGATGGTAGATGCTCAATAAATATTTTTTGAATAAATCAATGAATTATAAGATCTTTGCTCTGGAGAATGGAAGCCTTTCATTCTCAACCAAATAATTCCAAAGGTATCAATTTATAATAGTGTTTCCTAAGTGTGTTACATGAAAAACTAGTTTCTCAGGATATAAGTTTTAGGATCAAACAGTGTTTTGACCAAGTAAGTGAGAGACCTGCTGAGTTAAATAACATTAATTGTATTTCTATATTGCAAGACATCTCAGAGATTTTATCTTAATATGTCTTATGAATCTCTGAAAGATAGGTAGTATGTGGACTTTTCCAAGTTTATTTGCCCACAGAACTCTCTCCTCAACTACCACCTTTCTTTGTCTACGTATTCCCTGGACTAGTGTTGTGAAGAACGTATTATAAAGTGTTGCAATACAGAATAACATAAAAATCCATAGACGGACAAAAAAAGAGATTGATGGATTTTGATGATATTGGGGAAAAAAAGGTATCCTTTTTGGGAGTTTTAAGGATTTCAAAAGCAAACATTGAAAGAATTAGAGAATCCTCATTGTACTCCCAATGTTCATTTCCAGGTATGAGAGACCAAGAGTCAAGAATTTTTGTTAACTTCTCATCCACAGTTGGATGTTCGAATGGAAAAGTTTGGAGACTATGGAACATTTTCAGAAAAGATATATGGGATGAGGAAGATTACGAGTTAGAAGCAGTTAGTCCTTGAATTGTCTATACATTATTAAAGCTTTATGTAATTTTTTCTACTTGAATTTCCATGGGGAAAAGGAATTGTTGTCTGTGTATGGGGAGGTGGGGGTGGGATGGGGCGTTTGGGAGGTGAGATCTTGTTCCTCTCATACTAGAAGATATTATCCATTGTTATGTTGATCTCCCCCCACTTAAGGGCAGGATGCGTACCTTGATTCATTTTCATATTGGCAGCATCTCTCACTGCATGTGGCATGTAGTAGGTGCTTAGTAAACATTTGAACTGAATTGAACTAAGAGGATCTGAAGAAACGAGTCAAGGCTTGTGTTCTCACAGTGCTCATTTTTACCAAAATGGCAGGGTCATATCTCCTCCTCCAGCTTGGGTGTGTATTTGGGGTAAGGAAAATACTCGTTTCTTGAGGATGATTTTTTGTTGACATTGTCACCTGGTGTTTTGCACCATCCTTCGCCAGAGTGGATGCCAAAACATATTCTACATACAATAGCCCAAAGGCTCTTCTTTACTGCTTATAGTGGGACATAAGGGGAGACAACCTCTAAGATGACAAAGCTTACAGTTCTGGGAAAGGAGGAGAAAACCGACAGAACAACTGAGCAAGAAATTATGAAAACTTTTATTTCCAGAGAATTAGGATGTTTAGGGATATTATCAGAGAGATTGATATTCCGTCCTTTCCTACAGCTTTCCATGCAGAAGGAAGTTTGACTCGTTCCAAATCAAATCTTAGAATAATGTCATTACAACAGTAGCTGAGGAGCTTCTTACAGAAGACTCCTGGAAAAAACTTCAAAATTACTTGATAATATGAATCTTTTGTGTGAACTTCGAAGCTGGTTGAAACCGTATTATTTAATAAAGTATTATTATCAAATATTAGAAGGAGAGCATTTTAAAGATTTTTTATTTTTTCCTTTTTCTCCCCAAAGCCCCCCGGTACATAGTTGTATCTTCTTCGTTGTAGGTCCTTCTAGTTGTGGCATGTGGGACGCTGCCTCAGCGTGGTTTGATGAGCAGTGCCATGTCCGCACCCAGGATTCGAACCAACGAAACACTGGGTCGCCTGCAGCGGAGCGCGCGAACTTAACCACTCGGCCACGGGGCCAGCCCCAGAAGGAGAGCATTTTAACTTATTTATTTTATTTAACAATTGAATACCTACAGTGACAAAGCACTATGCTTGTTACTATGGTACAGAAATAAGTAAGATATGTCTTATATCTTCAACATTGTTTCTAGTTGAGTTAGAGTGACAGGTGTGTACCAGGTTAGTGAAGGGAGTGAGAGGAGACAGTGGCAGATCATGGAGAAGATCTGAATGAGGGCTGAGTGTGGAGCCCTATAGATTCCAGACTTACACACTATTGTAGTGATATAAACATGCTGACTTCCCAGCCCCGCCACTCGGTTGGCTTTGAGAATTCCAACTGGGGAAGTATCTGTGTCTTAGATAGGCAAATTCATAAATATTTAAATACGACATTATAATAGAATGACCACTTCCAAAGGGTTCCTTATTAAGAAAATAATTCAGAGAGATCTAGACATCACACAAATTCTAGCATCTCCTGACAAATATATTTCATCTCCCTCTCATTCTTAACTTTAGCATTTAGAATAAAATTGAGACAGCCACTTCACAAAATTGCACAACACAGGAAAAAGACCATGAACCCTGGCAGACCAACACTGGCTCAAATCCTGGCTCCAATATTTAGTTCCTGATTGACCTTGGGGAAAATTTCTTTTTTCTCTATGCCTCTGTTAGTGCCTGTGAAACAAGATTACAGCATCCAACTCAAGGGTTATATTGAGGGAGGTAAGATATGTACGTTCTTTTCTTACATCCTCTCATGGAAGCCTCTCCTCTTTTATAGCACATTTAGCAGTTTGTAATTCAGTAATTGTAAAACCAGCTCTTTCATGTCTGTCTCCTCTGCCGTCTGCTTGGGAGAAAGGCTTCCTGAGGGAAAGAACTACACCTGTCCTATTTACCATGGTGTCCTGGTGCCTTGCACATCCCTGAGTAAACGCTGAGTGGAGGAAAGCAGGGCACTCTGGGGCAGATACAACCCTATCAGTAAATGTTGCTTCCCTTCTTCCTCGTACTCAGAAACCTGACAGTTTTCTTTTCCTTGCTCTGTTCCTCTATGAGTGTTGGGAATGTCCGTGCTTCTCTTACAATAGCTGATCTTATTGGCATATTGCTCGCTTATAACACTGCCCCGGGGCTACTCGTATGGAGCATGGACCTTCTTAATCAACAGCAAACTCTTTCTGAACTAAAACATAATCTCTACTACTTTTACCTGATCTTAAAATAGGATTTTTCCTGAGTTGTGTCTTAGACATAAAAAAGTGATTTCTGGGTCTACTTATATTATTTCGAAACTTTTTCTTTCATTTCGCTTAAGTTTACAGGATGAAGGAAAGAGTAGGCTGGTTATTGGTACTTTTGGATCTCACTGCTATTGTAGTCTTCTTTATTTCATGTATTAAGTAAGAAACCTAAACTCTATATATCCCTACATTATAATTACCCAAAGGCAGAAGGAAAATTAAAGGTATCATCCAACCCATGGTTTGCTCATTCTACTCATTTTCATGTTGACTGACTTCTTTATGAATATAACAATTATTCCTGGATTTCATCAACTCAGGGCAGCACCAAAATTGACTACAGCTTCAGGTTTGCCTTCTGCTTGCATTTGCGACAAGGGCTCTGAAGAACTGCACATTTCCGGGAGAGGAGTTTCCATGGAAACCCGGACAAAGGCAAAGCAAAAGAATTCTTCAAGGCCCACAAGAAAAAAATTCCACCTTGCTTTTTGTTTGCAGTTCTGTGTCCCTTGAGCAGTTCAGCCTGCTGGCACTGTCCTTGCTCTCTAGGAATCCCTGTTGGAAATTTATATATAGCATTATGCATCTCTGAAATCTGCAAAATAGGATTTGATGAGTGTGACTAAAAAGTTATTTCTCAAGAGAGCTCTAACCCAGAGCTTTTTTTAAACATAAGATTAAAAAAAAAATAACAAAGCATACATTTAAGCAGCCACTGAATTTATGAATATGGAGTTGTGCTTCAAGTTATAAGATCTTTGAACTAGGTCTCAAAGAAGAGAGTTTTAGAGCAAATAAATGGAATCAGTGGTTAGAGGCAATTTGGTATTTCAAGACAATTTGTTAGTTGAAAATAAAGGCCAGGTCAAATGATTTCTGATGAATTTATGGGGTTGTGTATCTTGACTAAAAGGAAGTCCTGGGGTTCATATAAATTCCTTTGGAAAATGATGTCTCTGCCGTTGGTTTGCAAGGTTCTAAAGCAGGCTGACTGTCTTATTTGTACTGAGCACAGTACTTTGAAGTTGCTTTGGGGACGGGATTGATGCAGTGACGAGCACCCACCATGCTCTCCCACAGAGGGTTCCTTAGCGCACAGTCAGTAACAGAATACTCTGTGCTTCTGAGGCATGACTATTGACACTATTTAATAAACTCATGGCACAATTCGTACTTCACTTTTTTCTTTATTGAACTTAATTGAAATCATGTTCAAAAATATATTCACTGTTTGAGTCATTCTTTCAACAAATACCTTCTGAATAATTATTGCACACCAGGTACAATGCTGGGAACATACCCTCATGGAGTCCATCAAGGACCACCAGGTTTTTAAAAAAATGAAATGGCACAAAAGAAAAACACAGACAACAAAATGTGACAATTGCTACATGCTGTGAAATGCCATGGTACTGAGGCTTGTTCTGGGTTTTACGGCAAGCTGGAGCAAGGACATGTCTCAGCTTAGTGGTGGTGGTAATATGGGCATTAGATCAGGTAAGGCCTTTGAAAAAGAGGTGACATTTGTTCTGAGTGCTGAGGGATGATTATATGTGGATTGGGCAGACAAGTATGGGAAATACATTCAGAGGAAACAAATATAACAGCACATGGATATAGGGGGCCGGCCCCATGGTACAGCGGTTAAGTTCACGCATTCTACTTCGGGGGCCTCAGGTTTGCCGGTTTGGATCCCGGGTGCAGACCTACACACTGCTAATCAAGCCACGCTGTGGCAGGTGTCCCACATATAAAGTAGAGGAAGATGGCCATGGGTGTTAGCTCAAGGACAAGCTTCCTCAGCAAAAAGAGGAGGATGGGCAGCTGATGTTAGCTCAGGGCTAATCTTCCTCAAAACAACAATAACAACAACACAGGGATATGGAAGAATGCCACTGTTTCAGGCACTGAGCATAGGTCCTAATGTAGGGAGTAAGAGAAGTGAGTATGGAGAAGGAAGCAGAAGCCAGGTCCTCAAGTGGTTTGCAAAGCTAAGGAGTGTGAATTTGATCCTAAAGATGGGGAAGCCATGAGCAATTTCAACAGAAGAATGAAATGTTCAATTTGTACTGTTGTCCTGGGGGAAGGATTGAGGCTGGAAGAAGTCATTTATAGCAGGAAGACCAATGAGGAGGCAAAGGGGAATGTTGGTGAGAAAGGGTGAGGGCCAAAACTAGGGCTGTGAAGGCAGGGGTGGAGAGGAGAGCCAGCTCTGGAGGACGAATGGACTGGGTAACCAATCGTTTGGGTGGGGGTATAAAGAAAGAAAGATTGGAGTGGACTTCAGGTTCCAGTGCTGGTGCTGGGAAGATGATAACACTAAGTGAAATTAGTATGAGAGGCAAAAAATCTATAAAGATGAAGAGTATGGCTTTCATCCTTGTGCTGCCTGACTGATCTAGTGACTTCAGGCAAGATTCTTAATCTATTTGAGCCTCAACTCCTTTGAGATGCTCACTTGGCATTGTTTGGAGGATTAAATGAGATACTACTTATAAAACATTCACACATTCGCTCAATCTGTATTTTTGGAGCATTCATTATGTACCAAGGTAAGAGATTCAGAGATATATAAGACAAAGTTTCTGCCCTCCTGGAAATTCTATTGGATGAGTGGGAAGGTAGACATAAACAGGTTAACAAATAATTGAGTAAAGCAATTATAGATTTGGCAGAGTGCTCTGAAAGGTTGATGTGACGGAGAGAAGGTTTAGAACTCTTCTTCATATGTTGTTAGGAAAGGCTAAAACTCGTACGGGAGCCTGGGACAGCTATTCAGCTGGGGAAGAGCATTCCAGGCTGAGAGAACAACCAGTTCAGAGACCCTGAAGTGGGAAAGAATTTTGAAGGATAGTACACACTTAACATTCCTCATATATGGTAAGCATGTAGTAAATAATGCGTATTTAGAAATAAGGAGGCATCTATTTGATTTTATGCCATGGAAAATTAGCTTAACAGAATAACTCTCATTTATTACTTACAGTAGTCAGAACAATATTTTAAATGACCACTTTTACAAATGTATCTTCGTATTTAATAATGTAAATAAAATTGTCAGTGGAAAGGGGAGGAGGAGTTCTTTAAAGCAGTGTTGAAGTTTATGGACCAGGAATTCCCACTGGGCGCTTTGTGGCTAATATTCTTCTCGACAGCTCTGGAAATATATTTTTCTTTTCTTTTTTTCCAATTATTTTTTTAATTTGTTTCAACACGACTCAACCTTAACACCAGTTGATCCTTCAAAGATGGGAAACTGTTAACTACCTTTTCGAGGTCTGAAATTCATACAACCATGTATATAGAAAACTCTGTGTTAACCTTCATGCTTTTAGTAGAAATCTCTATTATTAGTCTCTTCTGCATTTTTTTCTGTGCAGCGATAGAAGATATATCGTTTAGGTGATCAAAAAATGGTTACTCCATATAGGTTTGCTGTTACATATTTTTTAAAAATTGCAAATGGAGAATGTTATATAGGGAAATTGTGAAGTGACTACACCATCTTATTGTTCAAGCATCATGACTGAGAGACTGTATTACATGGGAAGAAAAGATTATAAACAACTTCTGTAACACATCAACAAAAGCATCTGAATTGATATGAATCCTATCTAGTTAAGAGATTTTCCTACATTTATTCTACTTATCTTCTTGAAGTAGAATGTATAATAAAAATGTGTTGCAAATATGTGGTTGTAATAAATTTAAGATTGAAAATATAGAAACATTACATTTAGATAAAGATGAATGCATGGCATGTATTGAAACATGTTGATAATATAAATTAAAATTTTAAACATCCAACGAATAACCAAATAAAAGAAATAGCTAAGAAGACACCAGAACCACATAAAACAGGGATAGGACTGCTTAGAATTTGATGAATGACAGCCTCTACGCCTGTTCAGAGTGCATTCTACCCAAGAGCTAATGAAGATAAACAGTCTATTTAAGTGCTGCTGGAAAATTCCCCTTCAGCCAGCAGCTGGCATGACTTGTCATTTAAAAGGCATAAGTAAAGGTCATATAATTGAGTCATTGAGAAACTGACATGACAATGAGCTACACTCTTATTAACGCTTCTTAAAAACTCTTCCATGGGCTATTAAATAGATGATGCTTAATAATGGTATTAAGCTAAAGAAAAACTACAAGAAGTCCAAGTTTAAATAGATCCCAGCTCTTTAATGGGAGGTTCCCAAAGAAGTTGGATGTGGCTTTTGCATACCAGGTGGAGTGTGCTTCTGTCAAATGACACTGATGGGATTCTGAATCACCATCTTTTATAGACATGAGAAATACAAATTTCATGTGAGACAATGTGGTGCTTCAGTCAAGTACAAAGATTGCCATATCCTCGCATAGACATGAAGGAATGCCCTTCCCGCCTCTGTACAACAGAGGAAGAGTATCCTCACATTTTTAATTCACGTTTTTAATTCACCTGGGCCAGCAAGGTGCTCTTTGCCAGAATTAAGTTGGGTATTTTCCTTGTACCCCTATTTCCTGCTTCCTCATTTACCTCTGGCTTTCATCCATGACTATTGACTTGGGTACTTATTCATTAGTTGGCATCTTCTAGCCTAATACCGTAATTGACCTTGGCTTTGCCCCTTGATTCTGTTTTTGCCTCTTGGATCCAACTGAACTCTGTGTTCTTGGAACTAGCTCCACACCTTCTCCTGGTTTTTGTCTTGCTACCCCCTGCCCTGAGGCTGGAGTTCTGTAGGCATACCCAGCAATACCCATTCTAGGAAAGAGAATCTTTAATAATAGAGGTTTTTTTTTTTTTTTTTTTTGTAGGAAGATTAGCCCTGAACTAACTGCTGCCAATCTTCCTCTTTTTGCTGAGGAATACTGGCCCTGAGCTAACATCTGTGCCCATCTTCCTCCACTTTATATGTGGGACGCCTACCACAGCATGGAGTGCCAAGTGGTGCCATGTCTGCACCCAGGATCCGAACCGGCGAACCCTGGGTCGCTGAAGCAGAACGTGCGAACTTAACTGCTGTGCCACCGGCCGGCCCCAATAACACAGGTTTTAATGCCAAATCTCACACATCCTTCAGTGACAAACAGAAACAGTTTCTACGTCCTTCAAGTTCAAAAAGTTCATAGCATATTCTCAGAATCTTAGTGGCTACTCAGATTTGAGCTAAGTGACATAAACTATCTAGCTAATCTGTAGGAAGCAATGTCACTTTATTAAACCTGGAACTACAGCAAGGCAACCAAATAGATTGTCCTGCGTATAACCTTAATGTTTACATAATGTTCATTAAGGATGTCCATTAGTTAAGAACCAGAAAAAAGTAAAATTAATTTTTAAACATCACAGCAAGTTACATATGGTTGATGTGTTAATGGAAACCACTAAAACATTTAAATATTTAACACTGAAACATTAAAATATTTAAAAATTCTCTGGTAATTCATGAAATGATTACTGTTTTAGATCAAAATATAGTTGGGGTTGTCTTAAATATATGAAACGTGGTTATGACAGGAGGAGTCTGACTGCACAGCCCACTCATTAAGACCTACCTCCCTGTCATAGTCATATAGTAAATATGTCCAGTAGGGATGCTGTTGCTGTCCTCCTGGGTCACCCTGGATCCCCTTTACTGAGTCTGAACACCCACTCCCCAGCTCCTTTCCTAACAGTTTTGCCCCTAACAGCCGTCACCTGCAGCCCTCTTCTGAGGACTGTCTTTGGGCTACTAAGCTGCTTTGCACAGCAGCTGAGAGACTGGATTGCTGAAGCGCCGGGGAGTTCACAGCTCCCAGGGTGGACCAGGCCACGGCCCGACTGTGCTTGAGTAAAAAGTCCTGTTCCAAGACAGGACAAACTTAAGATCACTGTCATAGACACAATCCGCAGATGATTCTAAGAAGCTCACTTTTCACATTTTTACATGTTTGAAGTAAGATGCACCTTACAATTGATGTGTCATGCTTCAACTGGCAATGTTTTCTCTTTCTTAGTAATGCACTAAGAATGCATCTAAGGTTGATGGTGAATTAGAGTCAATGAAGTTAAGGACTGGAAAAGAGTGAACAAAAACTTCTGTTCGAAGACCACCAGGAAAGGATTTAGGGAAGAACTATCGTCTTAACTGGCAGCATGTGGAAGTGTCAGGTAATCGTCCCATCGTTTTGAAGGTACACTATGTGGAAGTTAAGGCCAATCATAGTTTAGGTAAGAAGTTAAAGGGAGGAAGCCACTTTTAATTGGGTCCCTACTATGTATCCAGCACAGAGGTCCTCTGCCTCAAGTCAGTCTGTCATTCTTCTGATAACCTTTTGGGTCACGAGGTAACATAACCAGAAGAAAATTCTCTGTGGAAGACAGCAATCTTGGCCCAAGCATGTGCTTGGGAATCACTGCATCAGTTGGCATCAAGATTGTTTTACAACCAACTGATTTTGAGGACTTCAGTTTTCCCAGCAGCTAGAGCCCTATTCTAGGCAGAAAAGAAGCTAGCTTTTGGAGCAGGTAGATCTGGGTCAAGCCCAGGCTCTTTGATTTAATTGTTGCATGGTGTTGAACAAACCACTTACCATTTAAAAATAATTCAAAAAGAATTACACCTATTTCTAACAGCCTGCAGTATAATATTTGAACATATGCATAATATTAGCTCACCTCCTTTCCCCTCTACTCCTTTCTTTTCATTGTAAAATATGTTTTCTTAAATAACAGTGAGGTAACTGAGGTTGAGGAAACACACCCAGAGATTTGGGGAGCAGTGGTTAAGGTCAGGGGCCAGACTTTTCACTGGGCCACAAGGACATTCTCCTGCAGTCATTGGGAAGCCAGTGGTCACAAACAATTGGATTCTACAAGTTCAGCACCTTAAATCCATCCATTCCAGGGCCAGAATGGGTATGATGTGGGAGAGAACCTGCAATTTGGAAGTAGAGGTAGAGAAATGCGGTAATACGGAGTCGGGCAGACCACCATCGGAGTCTGTAGTATGTTAGTCACATCCTACACGTCTACTCTTCTCATGAGCTGCAGTATTTGAAAGATTTTTTTTTCTATCAAATGGCATCTAATCATAAGTTATGTTCATCCAAATCATCACAATTTTATTCATCCAAAACTTTCTAGTGGAGCTACTGAACAGCATAAAAAAGCCAGGATTGCCACTTTCAGTTCGTATAATTCATCCGTCCTCTCCACAGATGTGTCTTGTTCCCTCTCTGTGTGCAAGTAGTGCATGGGTAGAGGGAATACAGTGTGAACTGCTGCTTCCCTACCTTGAGGTCTAGCCCTCAGTGGAGGCAGAAAGCAACAATAGATAGACTGTCTTGATCTCGGAATGAGACCAGGGCACTGTGGGAACTCAGAGGAGGGACTTCCTTAAGCTCTGGTGACATGAGCCCCTTCTGAGAAAAAAAATTTAAATACCTGAAATAAAACTCACAGCATTATAAAGGAAACTGATTATAATGAAATAAAATTCTACCCACGGAGACCTTGACCCTCCATGGATCTCAGGTTAAGAATCCCTGGGAGGAAGTTTGTTCAAAGCTGAGGGAAAAAGTCAGAAGGAAGTAGCCAACTGATGGCTAGGAAGCAGAAAAGCAAGAGAAACATCCCGTGGGAAGAGCCAGCAGTAAGAGGGCAAAGGTGCAGGGTTTGCTCTTCGAGCTCAAAAGTTGAGGCTGGTGTTAGTCCAGCCAAAAGCAAAGGGTTTTGTTGTTTTGAATGAGTCTGTGCAGTCACAATATAGGGACAAGAACAATTTCTATTAGGCTTTGTTATATAAACAGAATACATAAAAATCGTCTTTCAATAAAATATTCTCTACGATGATGTACTAGTGAGAAAAAATATACATGTTTTAGTATATCAAGCTGCAAATATTACTGTGCCAACTTTCAAAATGCAAATGATTTAAATAGATGAAATATTCTGATCCAAATCACTATTTATGTAAATTACTAAACAGAGAATCAAGTCACAGCTGGGGACCTAAATGTATATTTATAAGAGATTCTCTCCTCTAATCCTGGAATTTTCACTCTGAAACACCTTTGGTAGAAAAACAAAGCACATAATAGTAGGTTTCTGCTTTTTTTCTAGTTTTATAGGAGATTAGGACACTATACAGATTTTTAAAAATGTATTACATGTATCGGATGTATTCTCATCACCTGAGCACTCAATAAGTACTTGTTGGTGGAACAAGAAATGCTTTTCACCAACTAGTAAAAAAATTAGCAATGCGATAAAAATAGGCAAGAATTTAGTTGCTGTGTAAAGTCATAGAAAGAGCTACTTAGTCTTTGACATCAGAAAAAAACAAATTGAATTGTGCCCCTGTTGTTTACTTGCTTGTGTGGCTGAAAATGAGTAAAACAGGAATATTAATACTTGCACTTTGGGATTAAATGAAGTAATGTATATAGAGCGCTAAGTATCATGCACGTCATACAAACCAGCGCCCTCTTCTTCTGCCTGCAGTTTCCTGACTCGTCTCCACTCACCCCACCTACTTGCACAGACAGCTCACTAACATAGAAAGGAGTGGAAGGTTAGGGAGAACAGAGGGTTTGAGCAGAGAACAGGGACTAGAGTTTCTATGGAACATTTCCTAGGCTGTTGATTTGAAGGTCATAGCGCCCCAGACACATTATAGATTTATGAGTTAAATATGTATGAATTTTAATCATTAGGGAATCCCATATACGATGGCCGGTTTTATAAAACTATACTGAAGGGACAGTAAGATTAGGCAGATTAAAATGTCTTCTGAAATATATTTTCTAACGTGGGACAATGTAAACTAAAAGAGATAATGTATACATAGCAATTGTTCAGATGTATTTTGAATTCTTAGACTTGATCCAGTTTGATAAACCGTATTGGAGACCTATTAGGTGTCAGGCTGCTTACACAGTACTTTTGATCCCAAAGCACATGAGACGTGCTTCCTGGCCTCAAGTAAGTCTCAATGGAATTGAGAATTAGGGGTTGAGGGAAAGGGGGAATGGAGGATGGGAGGCTAGGGGACCAACATGCACAGAAATAGCTAAAAATTCAATGACGTGGATGTAAATATAGTTCCCACATAGAGACACGGATAAGTGAGCTATTTAATTCGCCTGGGGCAGGAGGAGGAGCCCGTAGGGAGGTGACAGGTTCTGGGACTCTAAAAAGAATTTCATGGACCCGAGAGGGAAGCATATACCCTCCTTTGGGGCTAAGGACAAAACCCAGTCTGAAGAGAGATGAAGAGATTTTCTCCAAAAATCAAGATGCAATGCTGAATCATGAGAGAAATTAGGAGATTGCATTCTAGCATAATAGTATTTTTTTTTTCACCCTGCATACTTTTACACACACACACACACACACACACACTCTCATATATTCCTCAGCAGTTTGAAAATTCTGTTTCTCAGCTTTGCTTTTTACTGGAAAAAATGACAAGTAACTGAATCCCAATGTTCTGGCATTCTGTTACAGAGAAAGAAGCTCTTCAGTTTGCAGGAAAACCATCTGAAGCTTTACTCACCTTGCAGTGGGCCTCCCTTACATAGGCAAACGGATTCTGGGATCCTATTGCTGATGGGCACCCTAATCTTCGTATTGAAAAGATGCTCTGCAGATGGTGCTTCTCCTCATCCACCTTCGAAGCATCTGCTTCCTAGAATTCTTTATGTGTACTTGTTAATCCATCCTGAATTCAAATGGACCAAGGCAAAAAAAAAACTACCTTTAAAGTGAACAAATGCATTTAATTGCTTAACTCTGAGGCAACCTAGAAAGGCAAAATCAGTTATGCCACACTAAACCAACAAAGACCCCTTTGAAAAAACCGTTGTCATCATAGCGATATTTATTGTTTAATTTTAATTAGAAGCTACAGTCAGGCGGCAGCCTTCTGGAGAGTGAGGAATGTATGTGAGTAAAGTAAAGTGAGTGAGGAAGGACACCCACGGATGCAATTGCTCCCGCTCTTGGCTTGTAGATTTTTTTGTTCCTTCTTTCGGTTGTTTTTTCACCCCTGCCCCTTCCCATTATCATGCCTAATGTTCCAGTTCTTAAGAGGATGTCTCGTTGGTGAAGCAGTTGTTAAGTGTGACTCCATAGACGCTACAGTCACCTGGATATTCCGACTTTTGCTGCTGGGAATCAGAAGGGGGAGAAGGGGGTGGCGGGTGAGCGGAGTGTTGAGGAATTGTTGAGCCTACTGTGGCATTCTGCCACTGTTCCTTTCTCCCCTCCTCTTCCTTTGCTGGAATCCCCTGGCACCCTTCCAGGCACCCCCACTCACTCACAGATAGCTTGGCAAGTGATAGAAAGGGGTAGAAGGGGAGGTGGAATTGAAGATTTGGGCAGACAGACTCCAGTTTCTATGTAAAATCTCCTAGGCTGTTGATTTGAAGATCTCAGTTGCCCAGATGCTTTGTGGGTTTTGGGGTGAAGTAGGTGTACATTTTCATTTTAATTGCTACAGTTGCTTAAACTTCTATGTAAAGCAGTCGCATTTAAGGGATTTTTAAAAAAGAACATGTCACTTCTGCTACTAATGGATAAGTGCATACCCTCACTGCCTCACCAACAGATGGCTATTTTTTTAATTAAAAAATTGCTAGATTGTATCTAATTCTAGTCCATGAGGCATTCTACCCCATTAACTTGTGGTTTATTGCAGCCGTTCCTCTGTTTAGCTCGGCATGTTAATCCTCCAAAGACCATCTCTTCAGGAATGTTCAGCTAATCATGCTTCTTCCTTTCCAGAACTAGATTGAGATTTAAATTGTGCTTCTAAGGAAATATAAGTTCTTGAGCTTTTTTACTACACAGAATTAGCATTATTTTTTCTCTTCTTGATTATTCATGTGCATAATTAACAAGCTGTTCTATTCGTTGGCTCTAGATATTTCGTAGTTTCCAGGCTCCACATTTCAAAATGCAATAGAGTTATCATAGTAAAATATGAGCAAGGCAATAAAGCAGGAAATATTGTAATATATTTTTGCAACCAAGGTTTTGAATGCAAAAGTTTCCAGATCTCTTCATTATAGTGCCAGCTGATAGAGTATTTCTCAGCTTTCATAAAAAAAAGAAAGTTGAGAATCTGTGATTCTGCCGAATGAGGCTGTATATAAATGAAGTATCTGCGAAACAATCCTAGGAAGCATATTTTTTGTTTCACTAGTACTTGCTTATGTTACTCATATGAATAATATGATTGATTTTTACTTTATCTCCAACTGGCAGCGTAGCCATAAATCTATCCTTGAGGTACCTCGTACAGGATAAAATGTTATTTTTCCTCAGTGTGGTCTCATTTGATTACAATGGCAGCCTTGCCTGGCCACATTCCATCCATAATTAATTGTTGCTTTGGTTTCCAGTTGCAGCGAGGCCAGTGCTGTGGCTGTTCACATCTTTAGATAACCGTCTACTATGCCAGCTGGCAAGTGAATGGAGACCTTTCACACGGAGTCTAATGGGCTCAAAAGCCTGAGTCTTTGTCAGGGGCAGCTCTTGAAATGATATCGTGCCAGGGAAGGTCCAACTTGCTGTGGCTGACAGTCTCTTTGGCTCCTAACCCTTCTCAGTAAACACCATATGCAGAGAGGTTTCATTTTGCCAATTTATTTTAGCGTCTCTCATTCCACGATAGAAAATATTCTCAGTGGTGATAGGAAAATGAATTCTTTTAAGCTTTAACCTCTGGGTCCAGATCATTTTCTCTTTCCTATGTATTGAGCTGTAATCCCATTAACATTAGTGACTGCCATTTTGTCATAACATAGATCTTTGTTTCTATCAAAATATTTCTTTCTTGGTCAGATGGTTTCACATTACTCCCAGGGAAAGAATGTGAAGTATACTAGGCAAAAAGATAGGTAATTATCCATCCATGTCCAATGCTGAGATTTATTTTTGAGCAAGAAGGCGTGTTGTAATTATTGTTACAAAGACATATTAGATGTAATTTTGGATAGATGTGTTTAGTTCCTTGATTCACTCTTGGCAATGCGACCTTAAAAAAAACTACATGGGTTAGTATCATTTGACATGAATTATGAAAGAATCTCATAAAGTATCAGAATTCTAGCCCATTTGTGATTTCTCGAAGAAGATTTAAGCCAGATTTTCAAACTCAAACATCTTCAGAAGCCATGCAGGTAAAGCTGAGTGAAGTGTATCAAGTGTGAGATTTTGAGGAAAAAAAGGGGCAGATTGTTGGCATGTGGGGGAAATGAAGAAATGAGGGAAAGTGGGTCTAGTCATGCCAGATCTTTGTTTTCTCAAAGGAAGCCAGATATCTAGATTTTTACCTGACACCTCTTGTTTTTAAATGTCGACAACTGCAATTAGTTCAATTAAAAACAACGACAAAAACAAAAATGATTCCATTTGTGCTAAGGGCTGGATCTGCAGGCTGACTTTACATCATACCAAGTCTTGTAACAGAATAAGACATTTAAAATGTGTTTCTTCCTTTAAGAAAATTACAATCAAATGTATTTTACATTGATGTATAAATGTTAAAAAAAACAGTTAATAAAAATAATAGCAATCCATTTAAACAAGTCAGTATGTTTTGAATGTCTATAAAATCCTCTCAACAAAACTGTGATCAGAAAATATGTCTTCTGTCAGCTACAGTGAAAGAATGTTAGGCTGGTCTGGAGAGCAGAAGGATTAGATTGCTTTCATGAGCTGTGTGGTTTTCTTCTTTTTAAATACACTTTTTATTTTAATTTTTGCTGAGGAAGATTCACCCTGAGCTAACATCTGTGCCAGGCGTCTTCTATTTTGTATGTGGATTGCTGCCACAGCATGGCCCATGATGGGTGGTGTGGGTCTGTGCCCAGGAACTGAACCCCAGGCTGCCAAAGCACAGAGCACTGAACTCAACCACTAGGCTTCAGGGCCAGCCCCTTGTGTGGTTTTCTTACATGTCCTCCCCACCCAGTTTGCAACCACTGCCATATACTGTGAAATGACTGATCAAAAGTGAATTTTTCTTGATATATTGCCTAAGTTCCCTGCTTTGCATTTCACAAGGATAAAAATAATTAAAATTTAAAGATTAGCAGAAAGTATGATGCTATTAATTAAAAAATGTATTCAGTAGTGCAATCACAATAAAACCTAGATTTGGAATCCAACAAATATATTGCTTTGCTCATTATTGTAAGGGAGGTTCTAAGGATGAAAGCAGATTTTGAGGGAGAGAGAGCGTAGAACGATGGTACGTGAAAAATCAAGGAATATGACACTATACAGCTTTTGTACTTTTTTTTTAAAAAGGATGTGGAAAATAAAGACATGAGTTCAGGACTTGATATTCTAAAGAGATAAGCATATGTAGATCATAGATGGAGTAAATAACTCAACAATCTTAGATATATAAAGAAATGAAATGTGTGTCGGGGGGTGGCAGGCGAAATAAGTGGGATTAAGAGGTAAAAACTTCCAATTATAAAACAAATAAGTCACAGGGGTATAATGTACAGCATAGGGATATAGTAAATAATACTAGAATAATTTTGTATGGTGATAAATCATAACTAGACTTATCGTGGTGATCATTTTGTAATGTATATAAATATCAAATCCTTATGATGTACACCTGATACTAATAGGATATTGTATGTCAATAATACTTCAATAAAAAATGAGAGATTGCTGGGAAGATGGCTGCGTAGGAGGACTCTGAACTCATCTCCTCACATGGTCACAACAAATGTATAACTCCCCTCGGAACAATTACCCCTGAGAGAGAATCAGAAACTGCATAAAAGAACCTCCATGACAATTTACAGAACTGACTGAGGTGGAAGAGGCAGAAATTCCTTTCTGGAGAGGAAAACGCTACATTCGAGCTGTGGTACTTCATGACCAGGAGTGATCTTAAAGTACAAAGCTTTTCCTGGAGGAGCAGGGGATCTGAGTGGGACAGCTTTGCCACAATAAGCAGCTTTTGAACTCAGCGCAATTGAGATGAGTGTAATAACATCTGGCTTTGCTGGCTATTAAAAACAGTCAGCAAAGGATACCTCTAGAAAAACTATCAAATATAAGAGAAAGAAAAACCTGCTCTTCAAGGGCCCATGCACAAATTCCCCCATTTGGGAAAACAACACAAAATCACCAGAAAGAAAGGTGCACCATCCTTTGGTGAAAGAGACTCACTTGATAGGCTCTGGGCATATCTCAGGGAGTCAGGAGGTGGCTGGGCCCACCTCCCCAGGGACTGAGACATTGGCAGCAGCTGTTATTGTGACCTAGTACAGGTGTGCTGACATAGACACTGGCAGGTGCCATTGGAGTTCCTCCCCCGGCCTGTTAGTGCAGGGGTGTGCCTCACCCACTAGAGCACTGATTTAATCCAGCTCAGCCAGGGCAGGCAGCTCACCCTAAGGATTGGCCCCACCAACTGGGAAGCCCTGGGGTAACTTGTAGACGAGCATAGGCCAGGTGTGTGGGACCTCTGCAGCAGGGTGAGTGGGTCTGCCTCTGTGGTGCAAGGCATGTGCGAGGGGCAGGCCTGTGTTGGTAGAGTGTGTAGGTCCTCTTCATCAGGGCAAGTGGGTCCACTTCAGGGGGGCGTGGCATGTGCACGGGACAGGACTGTGTTGACTGGGTGCATAAGCCTGCAGACGGTGGGGCTTGTCAGCTGAGGCAGACTTGTGTTTCTCAAACAGCCACATGGGTGATCTGCCCCAACCTCCAAAGCATGAAACAATTGTGTGCTGCCACACCTGGGGCTGGCCCCACCCAGCTGTACTCCTGAGAGAGCTGACAAGAGCCTCGCAGGCCTGAGGCCTACAGCAGTTGTGAGCTCCTGAGCTTAGCAATGAGCCATGCTGGGGGCCTACTCACTTAACAGCAAAACAGCAGGAATGTGCTATTAGACCTTGCACCCAGCTGTGCTGGAGATCCCCCCACCCTATAAAGTGACTGAAGAGACCATAGCAGCTGCATGCAGCTGAGCCTTACCACCAGCCAGACCAGGGAGACAGCCTAGCCTCCCTGAGCACCTGCAGCAAGAGCAACCCTGCCACAACAGAAAGACACACGTAGCCCACAGGGGGACACTCCTGGAACAATTGGAACTGGTGATGAGAGTGAAGCACATTACTGGGCATCACAAGGCATCTCTTACATAAGGCCACTTCTCTAAGATCAGGAGACATAGCGGACTCCCCTAATACATAGATATAAGCACAGAGAAAGAGGCAAAATGAGGAGACAAAGGAATATGTCCCAGATAAGGGAAGAAGACAAATCCTCAGAAAAATAATTAAAACAGAGATAAACAATCAACCTGAAAAAGAGTACAAACTAAGAGTCATAAGGATGCTCACTGATCTCACGAGAAGAATGGATGAACACAGTGATAACTTCAACAAAGAATTGGGAAATATAAAAGAGAGCCAATCAGAACTGAAGAATACAATAATGGAAATGAAAAATTCTCTAGAGGGACTCAATAGCAGAGTAGATGATACAGAAGAAGGGATCTGCAAGCTAGATGAAAGACTAGAGGAAATCTCCAAGCTGAGCAGAACAAAGAAAAATGAACTAAAAAGAATGAGGACAGTCTAAGGGAACTCTCAACACTAACATCATAGTACTAAACAGTTGAGTACTAAACATAAAGAGTACTAACATCCATATATATTTAAAGTGCTGAAAGGAAAAAACCTACAGCCAAGAATACTTTACTCAGCAAGGTGATAATTCAGAATGGAATGAGAGATAAAGAGTTTTCCAGAAAAGCAAAAACTAAAGGAGTTTATTAAATAAACCAGCCTTGCAAGAAATGTTAAGTGGACTTATTTAAGTGGAAAAGAAAAGACCACAAATAGGAGTAAGAAAATTATCAAAAAAAAAAAAAAAAAAGACTGGTAAAGGCAAATATACAGTAAAGGTAGCAGCAGATCAACCACCTGTGAGGGTAATATGAAAGTCAAAAGACAAAAGTACTAAAATTATCTATTTCCATGACAAGAGGTTAATGGATACATACACACACACACACACACGAGAGGTTAGATATGATATTAGAGGAGAGGAGTAAAGAGTAGAGCTTGTAGCAAGAAGTCAAACTTAAGAGACCATCAACTTAAATTAGATTGCTATTTACATAGGTTATTATATGTGAACCTCATGGTTCAACCAGAAACCTATAATAAATACACAGAAAATTAAGAGAAACAAACCTAAATATAATACTAAAGGAAGCCATCTAACCACAAGGGAAGAGAACAAGAGAAGAAGAAAGGAAGAGAGAAGAACTACCAAAACACCCAGAAAAAAAGGAAAAAATGGCAATAAGTACATACTTGTCAACAGCTGTCTTAAATGTCAATGAACTAAAAGCTCCAATCAAAAGACATAGGGTGGCTGATTGGATAAAAAAACAAGACCCATATATATGCTGCATACAGGAGATACACTTCAGACCTAAAGACACTCACATACTGAAAGGGAAGGGGTGGAAAAAGATACTCTATGCAAATGGCAAAGAAAAGAAAGCTGGGGTAGCAATATTTATATCAGACAAAATAGATTTTAAAACAAAAACTGTAACGAGAGACAAAGAAGGGCACTACATAATGATAGAGGGAACAACCCAAAAGAGGATATAACACATGTAAATATCTATGCACCCAACATTGGAGCACCTAAATATCTAAAGCAGTTATTAACAGACATAAAAGGAGAAATAGACAGTAACACCTTAATAGTAGGGGACTTTAACACTCCACTTATATCAATGGATAGATCATCCAGATGGCTTTAGTGGAAATATATAGAACTGCAGAATACACATTCTTTTCAGATGCACATGGAACATTCTCCAGGACAGATCACATATTAGGCCACAAAACAAGTCTCAATAAATTTAAGAAAATTGAAATAATATCAAACACCTTTTTCTGACCACAATGGTGTGAAACTAGAAATCAACTAAAAGAAGAAAATTAAAGGGGCTGGCCTGGTGGCATAATGGTTAGGTTCTCATGCTCCACTTTGGTGGCCCAGGGTTTGTGGGTTTGGATCCCTGGTGAAGACCTACACACCACTCATCATGCCATGCTGTAGTGGCATCCTATATACAAAGTTGAGGAATGTTGGCACAGATGTTAGCTCAGGGCCAATCTTCCTTCCAAAAAAAAAAAAAAGACAAGAAAATTAGAAAAGCCACAAATATGTGGAGATTAAACAAAATGCTACTGAACATCTAATAGATCAACAAAGAAATCACAGAAGAAATCCAAAAATACCTGAAGACGAACGAAAATGAAAATACAATATGCCAAAATTTATCAGATACAGCAAAAGCAGTACTAAGAGGGAGGTTTAAGCAATACAGGCCTACTTCAACAAACAAGAAAAATCTCAAATAAACAATCTAACCAGAAAAAGAAGAACAAACAAAGCCCAAAATCAGTAGAAGGAAGGAAATAAAAAAAGCCAGAGCAGAAATAAATGAAATAGAGACTAAAAACAAAAAGAAAAAATCAGTGAAACTAAGAGCTGGTTCTTTGAAAAGATAAACAAAATTGACAAGTTTTTAACTAGGCTCACCAAGGAAAAAAGAGGGAAGACTCAAATAAATAAAATCAGAAATGAAAGAGGAGAAATTACAATGGACACCTCAGAAATACGAAAGATTATAAGACAATACACTGAAAAGCTATGTGCCAACAAATTGGATAATCTAGAAGAAATGGATAAATTCTTAGAATTATACAACTTCCAAAACTGAATCAAGAAGAAATAGAGAATTTGAATAGACCAATCATGAGTAAGGAGATCAAAACAGTAATCAAAAACCTCCCAAAAAATAAAAGTCCAGGACCAGATGGCTTCTCCGGTGAATTCTACAAAACATTCAAAGAGGACTTATTACCTATCCTTCGCAAATTATTCCAAAAAAGCGAAGAGGAGTGGAAGCTTCCTAACTCATTCTACAAGGTCAGTGTTACCCTGACACCAAAACCAGACAAGGACAACAACAAAAAAAGAAAATTACAGGCCAATATCACTGATGAACATCAATGCAAAAATCCTCAACAAAATACTAGCAAATCAAATACAATAATACATTAGAAAGATCATACACCAGGTTCAACATCCGCAAATTAATCAATGTGATACACCACATTAACAAAATGAAGAATAAAAATCACATGATCATCTGAATAGATGCAGAGAAAGCATTCAACAAGATAGAGCATCCATTTATGATAAAAGCTCTGAATAAAGTGGGTATACAAGAAAGGTAACTCAACATAGTCAAGGCCATAAACAATAAACCCACAGCTAAGGTCATACTCATTGGAGAAAAACTGAAAGCTATCGCTTTAAGAATAAGCACCAGACGGGGCCTGCCCAATACTGCAGTGGTTAAGTTTGCACGTTCTGCTTCAGTGGCCTGGGGTTCACCAGTTTGCATCCCGGTATGGATCTATGCACCACTTTTCAAGCCATGTTGTGGCAGGCGTCCCACATATAATGTAGAGGAAGATGGGCTCAGGGCCAGTCTTCCTCAGCAGAAAGAGGAGGATTGGTGGTACATGTTAGCTCAGGGCTAATCTTCCTCAAAAAAAAAAAAAAAAAGGAATTGGAACCAGAGAAGGGTGCCCACTTTTACCACTCATTTAACATAGTATTGGAAGACCTAATCAGAGTAATCAGGCAAGAAAAAGAAATAAAAGGAATCCAAATTGGAAAGGAAGAAGTGAGACTATCACTTTTTGCAGATGACATGATTTTATATACAGAAAACCCTAAAGAATCCAACAAAAAGGAATTAGAAATAATAATGAATACAGTAAAGTTGCTGGGTACAAAATCAGCATAAAAAATCAGTTGCATTTTGGGGCCCGCCTGGTGGCGCAGCGGTTAAGTGCGCACGCTCCACTTTGGCGGCCCAGGGTTCACCGGTTCGGATCCCGGGGTGCGGACATGGCACCGCTTGACTAGGCCATGCTGTGGCAGGCGTCCCACATATAAAGTAGAGGAAGATGGGCATGGATGTTAGCTCAGGACCAGACTTTCTCAGCAAAAAAAGAGGAGGATTTGCAGCAGTTAGCTCAGGGCTAATCTTCCTCAATAACAAAACAAAACGAAAAACCCCTCGTATCTCCACTCTAGAATTTGATGCACTATATGCTTTTTATTATTAGGGTATTACCTCACTAATGTGGATGTTGATGTCAGTAGACAAGCATTAAGATCACTTTAAAAAGTCAGTGATTCCGTCATGGAGGCCCCACGTACACATTTACAGGATGAGTTTGAGGCATAATATTTCAATCTGTAGACTGGGTTATAGTTCCCATCATATGCAGATTAAAAGTATGTACTATACTTTGAAAATTTGACCGGAAGTGAAAAACAGATGCTGTTGAAAACTGGTGGATGACTCAATAAGCACGTCTAGTGATGATGGAAGATTCATGTAAATAATGGAGAATTGAGCATAATTGTTTCTCGAAACCTTAGATTAGAAAAGATCAATACTTTAAAAGAAACCTAGTCTTTTAGAAATGTAATTTTAAATATAGACATGTAATTAACTTAATGTATTAAATATTATAAGTAGGTCTTGACCCCTTCTACAAGTTTATCTATTTAATTTTTAAACATATCCCTGAGAAAAATGAAGTAAGATTTTTTGGGGTGCAGGGTCTTCTTGCATGCAAACATGTAAAGTAATTGGAATTAGGCGTTCACGTGCATGTGAAAATTTACATGCACCTAAACTTAGAGAATTCAAAGTCTAAGGCAGGAGTGCTTAAGCCTGGGAGGATATTAGGGAGTTTGCTAATTCCCTGTAACATGCGAAACAAATTTTGAGTGTGTGTCCATATGTGCATTTCTCTGGGGCGAGGACACTACATAGTTCTTTTTCAAAAGTATTTTAATCTTTAACATGGTTAGAACCAGAGCTCCAAAGTACCATAAGCTAAGGGATGTGGCCACTAGGCATCCTGGTTTCTCCTGAAGGGAGGAAGAAAACAGTGAGGATAAAATGGCTTGGACTCTGGAATCCAATGTAGCTATAGAGTGTATCTCCTTCAGAGTTAGAGTCCAAATAAATATTCAAAGAGCATGATTGTGAGAGAGATTAAAATCCATGTTGTGGGGAGGCACTGAGAAGTAGTAAAAGAAATTTCTAGGAAATGGTGACTGTTGAAGAGAGGTGAAACTGAGCAAAAACATTATACTGGGTTCCATTTAAGTTATTAGATCATTGAAATTTTCAGAAACATTAACTTGAAATGTAAGGATCAAATACACATTAGACACCAAAAAGGAACTTTTCTTCAAAGCATAATGTGGTAAATGACTTTTATCCATAAACAGATGAAGGTAAGCATGTATACTCCTGCTTATGTGTGGATGAAGTCTAAGCATGCCTCTAATTTTTTAATACAAAGAAAATCCTTTACGTGAGTGTGCACAAGGGTGGTCTTGATGGAGGAGGAGAATGGTAACAAAACTTTGGGTCAGGATATTTGCAGGTAATGTAGTGTGAAGACTGGTTTGATGATGCTTATGACAGTGGTGTAGAGAAAATGAGGATCGTGAAAAAGTGTGATTTAATAGGACAAAGGAGCTACTGTGAACTCTAGAAGGAAACTGGTTGGAGGAGTTTACTTTTAAAGAAAAGCGAAAGAAAGAAGAGAACAAAGGCAACTGGAGGTTTCAGGGTGGAGAATAGTAGATTGCCACTAGTTCTTGTCCCCGAAGAGACGCAGACTCGTACAGGAAGACATAATTAAAGAGGAGACTAGACTCTCCGAAGGATTACATTTCATAAAGAACAGAGGGAGGTGGGAGAATGTTCCAGGCTAGGAGTTCTGAAGAGACATCACAGCCGTTTGTATTGCTTAAAACTTGATTGAAGATATTTTTGTGACAATTGGGAAAATTTGATAATGACCTGGAACGTTGGATAATGGATTTGGGTTAATGATGATTTCTTAGGCGTCCTGATGGTGGTGCAGGAAAAACTTTTTCATTTTGTGAAGACACATTCTGAGGGATTTAGAGGTAAAGTGTCAAGATGTATGTCCCCTATTTTCAAAAGTTTTGGCAAAAAGAAGTATGTATTAATGTAGAGAGAGAGAGGGAGCAGTTGTGTACCATTTGCAGGTCCTTGAAGGCAAAGGTATATGGGTGTTTGTTATACTCTTCTGTCAAATTCTACTGGGTTTGAACGTTTTAAAATAAAAAAAATCCACATAAATAGATAACATCACCCTCCACAAACAAGCCAAAAAGAAACAAAGAACAGGTAGGTGTCAAGGAAACAGTATAGTGAGCTCATATATTTATAATTGCTTCTCCTGGTGACCACATTATAATAGCAATGAAGAAACACAAAGGGGGGTAAGCTCACAAAAACGAAGTGACTGTGAGGAATATATCTGCATTGTACTTATTTCCATAGATGTCTAGAATCAGAATGTATATGGAAAAAGGGTACTTGATGAAGTGTAGAGAAGTAAGTCAAACCTAGAATATGCATGAAGGGTTACAGGTCAGGAGAGGCCACTGGTCAGTAAGTTCTATTATATTCCCAGAGCTCTCCATTAATACTTCTAGTGTTTCATTAATTAAATGTAAACAGAAAATCATGAATCACGACATCTTGGACAAGTGCTTGCAAAATAAAAGAGAAGGTCCAAATTAAACAAATTTAAAAATTACTCCAGAGTACAAGAAAATTCATAAAACAAAAGATTAAAAACAAATAAGCAAGGCAAAAAAGGAAACAAATCTCCAAACTCTAATATGTCTTCTTAGAGAGATTCAAGGAGAATTGCATCCATAAAGCAAGAACAGAATGGAATGAGAAGAAACATTCAAAAGAACAAGAGCCCTTAAAAGTTAAAAACATAATTGCCAAATATATTAATATTAATGTTGAAAGATAGACTCGATGAAATTATCCAGGAAGTAAAACAAAAACTCAGAACACGTAAGAGAAAAAAGTTGAAGAAATAGACAGTCAACCCAAGGGGTCCAGCAGATCAATAACTGGTATCCCAGAAAGAGAAAAGAGATGGGAAAATACTATCGAAGAGACTCTAACATTACTACTAATGGTAATCATACAGCTGAGAATACCAATATTACAACTAATGATAACAGTAATAATATAATGCCCTGCTATTTTACTTAACTGTATTAAGTAATTAAATTCTCGTATCAGATGAGTTTTAAACCATTCCCGGGGGCTGATGCTAGCATGGTTGTACTTATGAGACCAGAGGCTATGCTCCTAACCATTCCTGAAGAGCATCAGTCTTCAAGTTGACAGGACCCACCAAGTGCTTCAGTCGGTTATTGAAAAACGTCCAACAAGAGGACAGAAAATAAGCAAAACTTCATAACATGAAGGAAAAGTAACAAATCTAAAAGTTTCTGAAGAGGGAAAAGAATACCAACAATAGCTGGTTATCTAAAAGGGAAAAAATATTCAGATAGGTATTATACTTCTCAATTCTAACCCTAATTTAGAAGACAATGTTCAAAGTTCTGAGGGAAAAAATGGAGTTCAAACTAGAATTCTATACTCAGTCAAAATGTTATACCTGACTAGGGGAAAATAAAGATATTTTTATGCATCCAAGGACTGTGTTCTTTATTCTTTCTTAGGGAGTATCGTTAGAATGTATTCCAGCAATATTTGGGTATGATATATCTGACAAAGAACTACAGCTAAAGATTTGAAGAATTTTTACAACTCAGTAATAAGATAACGAACCCAATTAAAAATGATCAAAAAATATTTAAAAAGGTACTTCAGAAGAAAAAATCTTCAAATGACCAATAAACACAGAAAAAGGTTTCAAATATTATTAGTCATTAGAGAAATGCAGAATAAAATCACAATGATGTGTTACTACACACCCTTTGGAATGTCTAAAATTAAAAGGGTAATAATACCAAGTTTTGGCAAGGTGGTAGAGTTGTTAGAACTCTCATTTTTACTAATAGGATTGGAAAATGGTACAAGTACTTTGGAAAGCAGTTTGTCAACTTTGTACAAAAAACCGTACAATCCAGCAAGTCCAGTTCTAGGTTTTTAACCAAGACAAGTGAAAACCTATGCCTACGCAAAGAGTTGTCTACGAATGTTTATTGCAGCATTATTCATAATGGCCCCCAAATGGAAACATTGAGAGGTGAAATGAATAAACAAATTGAAATATAGCCATATAATGGAGCAAAGTACTGATACACTAACAACACGGTTGAATCTCAAAAACATTATACTAAGGGAAAGAAGCCAGACACAAAAGAATACATATGTGTAATTCCATTTACGTGAAATTATAGAAAAGGAAGCTCTAATCTGTAGTAAAAAAAATAAAAGAGGAGGGTGGAGGGAGGACAAAAGTGGTGATTAGGCTCATGTGTGAGGGGAGGGACTATAATTAGTTTTTGGGTGGTGAACATGATGTAATCTACACAGAATTCGAAATGTATTACGATGTACATCCAAAAATAAACAAATAAATGGAAAAAATATAAAATTAAAAAAAGGGAAATAAAAAAAAGAAAGTAGTTCTCTCTGGCTGGGATTAAATGGCGACGTGCATAAGGGAATTTTTCTGGATGATAGAAATCTTCATGTTGGTGGTGGTATACATTTGTCAGCTATATATGTTTTCAGAATTCGGAGTGATGCAATTGGAAGGTAGGAAGAGGCAAGGAAGAATTTTTTCTCTAGAGCCTTTAGAGGGAGCATGGCCCTGCCAACACCTTGATTTCAGACTTGTAGCCTCCAGAAGTGTAGAGAATAAATATCTATTATTTGAAGTCACCTGATTACAGCAGCCCTGGAAAACTAATACAGTAATCATATTTGTAAAAACAGGTATGAAAATAACCACAAGAAGAACCAAAACCAGTTAAAAGTTGTTGCTTTTGGGGAGAGAATTTGTGAGAGGGAAGAGAGAAGAGATTTCCCTTGCCTTTTTTTTTTTTTTAATAAAACCATCTATATTTGATTTAACACTTACATGTATTACTGAATTAGAAATTTTTAAAAGAGTAACTAAGTTAAAAAGTTTCCAGGGTCGAATATAAGTGAGCAGATAATTAGGTAGGAGTTTACATGATTCAAAATAGGACGGCTTCCATCTGAACATAAAGATTTGAACTTCTAATAGGGCTGAGTATCCCAAAGGGCACCATGGTATAAGCTGATTAGTCTAGTGAAAGATTCAATAACTAAGTTAAATTACTCTAATTTATCTAAAGACTCTCTCATTTTGCAATAATAAAAAGAACTTTGACCTCAAAGTATGTGACTAAGTGTAAGATGTGCTAATGTCTTCTCTCTGAGGGATTAATGAGAGGCCAAAGGTTCAGCAAGGATTTTCCTTCTCCATGATTCAGGCTATTGTGGAGGAAAAAGAAAGAACTGGAGATAAGAGCAGGGCGCCTTGTGTTTGAGGACGCAAAAGGGGAATCATCCCAATTAAGACTCTTGGTGCCTTTGCTGGTTCCAAAAAAGCCTGTAGAGAGTGTAGCCTCCTTTCTATAAATTTCCTCACCTCGGTTTGCTCTGCCTCAGGATGTTGCCATGTTCTCAAAAACATCACAAACCCAAATCAGTTTAACATTGCTTTACTTTAAGCAGGAAATAGATGACTATAGATCTAGATAGATATATAGATATAGATACAGATGTACCTCTCTCTCTATGTATATATGCATGTGTATATACATATATATACTAGGAACCACCACAGATACTGATTCCACAGGATGAGCACCGCGATTCTGCATTTAAAAAAAATTCCTATCTCTAAATTCATAAAAGGGACAGGCTGATTCTTTGTCTCTAGTCTTAAACCATGCACAAGTAACCACAGAACAGATATTAATTCAGCCCTAGTCTACCAGTCCTGCCACTCCATGCCACATGGCATTCTTTGAAAAATCAGCCAATCCCTGAACTGCTGGCTTCCTCTAAATGTGACATAAATTGGGCTCTTCGCTTTGTTCAGAGAGATTGTGTTCTGTGAGCACAGTTTCCCCTTAGCAAGTAAGAAATTCAACTTTCTATTAGATATATTGGATGGTAGTCTCTTTCCTTGACACTTGTCAAATGATTCTTAAGGTTTTATTTATACAAAGTCATATTTTTTCCATAGCTGAAATATAGCACAGAATCACTGTGGCAAAATAGTAATCCTAGCCAAGCCAGTCTTCCTTTCCTGACTCTAATTCAATGGACTTTATACTCCAACATGATGGCTGCCCTGGGCTGGTCTTGGCACCTGCCTCTTTATGCAGCAAAACTTTTATTGGTGCATGGAGAAATGAGAGACACAAGGACAATATTCATAAATCAGTTCAGGTGTATTGAAGTAAATAAAAATGATCCCTGGAGTGTATAGTATATGGGGTTATCCTCTGGAATAATTCTATGAAACCATCACATTTACAGGGTATTTAAAGTTAATCATTGTAATACAAAATTCATAAGATTTATTGAAAGAAAATGTTCCACATTTAAAGCATAACTGAAAATTGTGCAGTCTAGTAAATAGAAATAAAGTATCCTTAGAAGCATATTAGAAAAATTGAACTTCATCAAAATTAAACTTTTTGCTCTGTGAAAGTGTCTGTTCAGATGAAAAGACAAACCACAGATAAGGAGAGAATACATATCTGACAAAGGGCTTGTATCTAGAATATATAAATTACTTTCAGAATTTAGTATAAAAAAATCAATTTATTTAGAAAATGGGCAAAGATAGGAACAAATGTCTCACCAAAGAGGATATAAAGATGGCAAATAACCACATGAAAAGATGCTCATCAGCAGCCATTAGAGACATTCATATTAAGACCACAATGAGATATCACTGCACACCTGTCAGAAGGACAAATGGTGATAACACCAAGGACTGGTGAGATCGCAGAGTGACTGGATCACTCATACATTGCTAGGGGAGTGTATCAATGACACAGACACTCTGGAAAATAGTTTGGCAATTCCTTCAACTAAAAATGGACTTACAATACTGCCCAGCCATTGTACTTATGGGCATATATCTCATGGAAGTCAAAACTTATTTTCACACAGAAATTTGTACATGAATGTTTGTAGTAGCTGTAATAGTCAAACACTGGAAACTACCAAACGTCTTTGAGTGGCTGAGTGGTTAAACATCCCCATGGAATACTAATTTGCAATAAAAAGAACTGGACTGTTGATATATACAACAACTTGTATGAACTTCGAGGAAATTATGCTAAGTGAAAAAAGCCAATCTCAGAAGGTTACATACTGCATGGTTCTACTTACATAAGATTTGTTAAATAACATAATTATAGAAAGGGAGAACAGGTTAGTAGTTGCCAGGGGTTAGGGATGGGAGGGTGGATGTGGCTATAAAGAGGTAGCATAAGGGATTTTCGTGATGACAGAACTGTTTTATATTTTGACTGTGGTAGTCGATACATGAACCTATACATGTGATAAAATTGCATAAAACTAAACATACTTACACAAAAGAGTGCATGCATAACTTTTGAAATCTAAATAAGCTCTATGGTTTGTTCCGATGTCAATAGCATGGTTTTCATATTGTGCTGAAGATACATACGATGTTAACTTGGGGTGGGCTGGGTGAAGGGTGCACAGAATCTTCCTGTACCTTTTTTTGCAACTTCCTGTGATTCTATAATTATTTCAAAATAAGAAGTTAAAAAAATATTAGTAATGTAGTTTGTTTCAAAGTCTGAGAAGTCATTTACAATTCTTGGAAGTTAATTCAACCATGTTTAAAATGTGTTTGCTTTGGGCAGTTTGATGATTCAGTAGTTTAAAAAAATAACTCATTTCCTCTTCAAATAATACAGTTCCAAAAGAAGTGTAAGATAGAAATCAGCTGGTAGAGATCTTATGACATAAGTCAAATATTTTACAAAACTAATTTTTTAAAATACACAATCCAACGTAATACTATAAAATGTTATTTTTTTGTCTATTCAAAACCTTAAAAAAAATCTTTTGATTTAGACATGCTGGTTGCCAAATATCTTCTGGGAAGTATTGCTCTTTATTAGGAGACTATATCTTTGCCAGTTTTAAAATTCACATATTTTATTTTTTGCTTGATTTTTATTCCAGTTTAGTTTTTAGAAAACAGTTTTTTAAAAAATGTGGTTGTTATTGAAATCTAAACAGCAGGGAAACACTGCCCTAGTGCATGTAAACTATAATTCTCTAGTAAAATGTTTGATTAACATCTCAGAAATACATCTGTTATAATGAGCAGGGTACAGCTGTGTTTAAATTTTATTTTTATGCACATGAAGTTCTGTTGAAAGGAAGACAATAATGTTGGTTCCTGTCACACAGAAAGTGTGTTCAAGCGGCACACATATTCCTACTTTTCCTCATGTTTTTGGTTAGAATTTCTAAATGCTTGGCTTTTCTTGGGCCAAATCAAAATTGGCTTGAAAAAGTTCATCCTGGCTGATTTTCTAGCACTGCCTTGAGTTTCAGTGTGGCAAATGGAATTCATTTCTACTTCACAATTAAAATGTTACAGTTCAGGAATTGATTAAAAAGAAAACACAGCCATGTCCCAGGGAATTCCTTGAGCCTAGTTTTTATGTTTTGTTTTTTCCAAGATTAGATCGAATTTGTGTCTAAATACGAAATTGTTTCCTATTTATAAAAAATTTTCTAATTCTGAAGATATTAGGGGGTCCTGTTTTGAACTATTAACTTATTTTCCGAAGAAATTTCGCAGTCCCATTGTTTCGTAGGTCTGATCATGGTCCTCATGCTTCCTACCTGAAAGCATCAGTAACCATCAAAATGACAGCTTCTAGCTTAGTTTTCCCTGTAATCCACTCACTAGAAGCCATGACATGGCTTCTGTTTCCTCTCAGAGAATGCTGGATACCAAAGGCTAGCAAGCCCACTGATAAACCTTTGTGTTCTTTTGTCCCTCTTATTCAAAGGATTTTCTCCTCTGAGTGATCTGTGGGTGCTAAACTTGTGTACCATATTTGATTGTAACTCAACCAGTATATTTAAAACATGCCTAGTCATCTTGAGCACATAGAATAAGACTTATTTCTACAATGTAGTAAAATTACTAAATTTACCTTTCTTGTTAATATTCCAAGCAACATGCAGATTGATATATTCACATGTGCCTCCAGCCAAAAAACAAGTTCCAGCCTAAACCTTCAAAAGAAATCTCATGAATTTTAATTGTACTTTCCACTAACATGTAATTAGCTTTCTTGATATTTTGTATTCTGGAGCTGAAAGTGTACGTGATTATGGATTTGCTATAGGGAGACATGTGTGTTTTCACACAGATGAGCTACATGGCCAAGATGCCTTCACATGTATTGTTCAATGTGTGTTAGAAACAGATGCATTTAGTTGGAAAGTGCAGTTATCTGACAGCTTTGACAATTTCTTGGAATTTATTTAATGGCTTAACTCTGGGTCTTCAAAGTTTTTATGTAAACATGGTAAATGTATGCGGTAGACTCAGCAGCATCTATTCCTGTGTCATGAGGACAGCCGTCAGTAGAAGCAGCAGGATCCTTTTCATTGACAAATCTAGAGACTTAATCACTTAATCGCCACACTGAATGGTGCTGCACCCCAGTAACATGGAACATGACTTCAGGTGTTAATGAGAGTACTTTTTTTTAACGGTTATATATTTATCTTAACATTTATTACCATACAACTAAACTTTAAACACACGATTTCACATATATTATTGCATAAGGTGAGTAAAGCAAAAAAATGCAAGTTTATTTAAAGAAAAAATTATGAAAAGAAAACTATATAACCTTATGTTAAGGTTAGGTGAACATAGCAAAAACTGTGAAGGAGTTTTTTTTGAGTGAGTGAATTTTGTGAAACGGTGTTTAAGGTTTGGAGGACAGTGTTTGTACCAGAACACTGGGAGGGGCAGACGAAAACAGGAAATTTACTAACACTAATTATGATAGGCAGATGTTCACCAATTCTTATCCCATTTAAACTTCTTCAAACCTATGACGTTGGTATGTTTTCCACAATTTGCGGGTGACAAAATCTCAAGTGAGTAGTGTAGCAACGATTTGAACACAGGTCTCTCTGCTTCCAAAGCCCGTAAACTTCTCTCCTCAAGGTAAGAAAAATAGAGCATAAGGCCAAATAGACATTTGGGGAGCTGTGTTTGATTTCTGGGTCTAACTCTGACTGAAAGGACTATTAATAAATTGTTGTCTGTTATTTTTCATCTTTTATGGGCCCAAAAACTGACCACTTACAGTTTGTTTTGCAAGTGCCACAAGCTAATGCCTGTAATACGGGTAGAGCTTTTCCAGTCAGAGGTAAAGGCAGATTATTAAATTATTATTTTCTAAATTTTAATCTAGCTCAGTGGTTCATCAGATCAAAATCTATGTAGAAAAAAAGTAAAATGAGTGTTTATGGGCAATGTCATTCTAACTTTATTCTGTTTAAAGTACACAGTTTTCTTTTAATCAACACTATTGTTCTTTGAACTTAATTATGAGAATTGTATTGGGGAAGGTTCACCTAATAAGAACAAATCACAGAAACCTGGTAACAAGTAGAAAGTCCAATGAGGAAAAGCAATATCAATTTTAAAAACAGCTCTTTTAAGAATGGCTAGTTTAAAACTAATCTTTATTACTTCTCTCACAAAAGAATCATACATCTCTAGTGCAACTGAGAGTCTTAATTTTTCAAGATAGTCATTGTAGGCAATACATAGCAGTCAGAGTGAGGTATTCTTTTCCCTCAGGCCTCCAACACACACCGCTCCACACATACCCGCACACCCACATGTGCGCCACACACATACACACCCCCCACTCCATACACAACTGGCACATGCACCACACACATACACACACCACTTCAAACACCACATATACACAATTCACACATGTACCACACACACACCACTTGCACAACACAAATGTGCATACCACTCTACATGAACCCACACATTCTCACACACACACCACACACATACACTCTCACACCACCACCATCCATACACACATGCCCACACAGTCACGCCTTAGAAACCTGGAAATGAGGGGAATAAGATTGCCTATTAAGATTTATAATATTTAACCCACGCTTAAAGGTTCAAGGTTGAGATATGCTACATTGCCATAAAGCCCTGTTTCTAAAATGTACCAGACTGTAAGAATCATACGGGGCACTTAATAAAAATACAGTCTGGGCCCTGCCTCAAATTCTGAACAGAATCTGCAGGGAGGGGCCTGAAATCTGTGTATTTAATATGCCTCCCCTTTGAGAGAAGATGGTTCCCTCGTTAAGACTTGTTTAACATGAGTGAGGCAGGGTTCGATTTACCTGACACTGATGAAGCTTAAGCTTCAGGACCCCCACTTGCCAGACTCCTCTCAAGGCCCTCCATATTCTTCTCTGGGGAGGCAAGAGGAGGCAATGGCTTCTGGCCCAACCTTGCGGGTAAGGAGTCCCTTCTAAGCCGGGCGAGGCCTCCACTACCAGCACTACCTCCACTTGTGCAGGCCCAGCAGCAACTTGGTGCTGGGGGACCTGGAAATATTCTGGCACTAAGTTTGACCCCAAGGGAAAGATCTGGACCAGAGGCTAGGAGACTCCGATGAGCCAGGTTCATGACTGTCTTGTCCACTTCCTGCCCCCAGGATTGCGCCGGCAGGGGTGAGTAGGGAAGTGGGTCAGGGGCTGATGTTCTGTTGGAGCAGCTGCAGCAAAAGGGGGCCTTGGGAGAGCCAGCAAGGTCAAAGGGCTGAGGTTCTCCAAGGGACTCCCCCACATTTGTCCCCTACCGCCTAAGCAAGAAACCAGGGAGGAAGATACAGATGTGGCATTACAATGACAGCTTGAGGAACTAAAATAAACTTTTCTAAACCTCTATGATAAAAAACGAAATTTTGAGGTGCTGTGCTAAAGGAAAGACTGAAATATCTTTTTATTCTCTCTGTAGAAAATAATATCGCAACATTATAGTCATATGAAAAAGGAATCAAAAACACGGGAAAAATATTAAATGGTGAATTAGGCAGTTAGTAAATAGTAATAAGAATATACCATTTTTCTAGATTTGTGATGCTTTTGATATTTACTGGCTTTCTAAATTTGTAAATGTTTGTGATTTGCTTTGTTATTCTAAATAAATAATAAATTTTATACCTAATTTTATATTCTTTTTTTTTCTCTGAGGGATCTCCAAATTATGTAAACTCCAGTACTAACCAAACCTGGATCTATCCAAAGAACTATAGAAAAGAATAATCACACAATCCTTGCCAGATTCCATCAAAGAACTCTGTCCAGGGGAGATGCTGCCTTGCCCAGCTTATGGAAGATTCCTGGTTGCTTCTCAGAAATATCAGTTGTACAGAATGAAGCCTGTGTCTGTCGATCAGAATCAGATTCCACTAAATAACCAAATCATATTCCGTGTTCACCCAGCCACTGCTTGATGATTTGGCTTTCCAGGTAGTTTTCCTAAGAATTAGGAAATTGGGACACCAGGTTAAAATGAAAAACTGTTAGGAAGCAAGGATTCCTTTTTCATTGTTCTTCTCATTAGGTGACTCAGCGATGAGTCCCTAAGAATGGTTTTACAGTTCAGAGGTCCCGAGATTTGGCTGCATGGACTTTATCATAGCACCAAAAATGATTAGATTCTTAGAAATTATTTTTTAAGATAATGATTTATGCTGTCAGTTCCCTCTCTGAATTTTATTTCATGTCAGTTTTTGAGAGAGAGAGATTGATGGTAGTTATTCTAGAGATGCTAAAGTTTAAACTTTTTTTTTTTACCAAACTAAATATAATTGCTACTTCAATTGGAATAATAATCTGAAGACCCTAGGCTTTGTAAAACTTTTGTCACTGTACTGGGTGATATGGTGGCTCCTTTGTGATCAAAGTGCTTGTTGTTTCAACTGCTGGGGGCTCCCATCTGAGTACCTCTCAGGACATTGCCCTCTGCTAAAGGGAGCTGCTTCACCCAAGTTTGCAAACTCTTACCAAGGGTAGACCATGTGCAATGACTGGTGGATGCCGGGAAGGGAGTCGTGGAGGCTCAGCCTTCTTACCTCATCCAGGACAACTTTGAAAGTCTGTTCCATTTCCATCGCACCCCGTGGGATCCGGTAAAGCTGCTGTTGCATGGAAGTTCAACGTCTGCCTGGTCCTGCTTCTCTCACTCCCTTAAAGGGAATTCATCTGCAGAGCAGCCCCCAATAAGATTACAGCATACAAATTTCTATCCTTTGTCTCTTTCTTGGGGCCCTTCACCCAAAGCAGTCATGTATGCCTATTATTTTTTGCTTTGAAATATGAGTTGCCAATTAAATTAATAGAGTTGAGCTTCTGATTTTCATCTTGTCTTTAGTAGTGGTGCCAACAAAATAATATGTCCCATTCATGATCAATGGCCAAAAAACTGCTAATCTGAAATCTATTTACATCATCCTTTATAGGCTTAAAATATATACTTACGGGCACTAATGAATTCATGATGAGTGGGATCATCCATGATATTAAATGCTAAAAGTGACATATTACCAAGTTTCTTGATGGTCTGTTTAGTGCCATTTATATTCCATTTAGAAATTCTAGTTGAGGCCTTAAGACACCATGAGAAATGTAACTCAAGGGACATTATATTTCAGTGTTCTCGTTATCTAAAAACCATGAGTACCTCCTGTGGAAACAGACTGATGATCTAGGTGGTGATGGTTTTTGCGGTTGTGAGATGTCTGATATCTCTGTGAGGAATTATATGATTAAAAAAAATCTATGAATTCTCCCTACATTTGAATTAAGGAAATCATGAGAGAAATAACATTTCTATGGTTTTGTAAATAAAATTCCAGGTTGCTTCTGCCTCATAGGCTAAGGAAACATGTGCAAACAAAGCATTGTGCTGTCTCCGCTTGCGGCGTAGATGACTGTAGCCAATTTCCTGTTACCTCTCTTACGTCAAACTGACTTAGGGCTTTTTGCCAAAGACTCCGTTGTTGATAAAAGTGAGAATAATGACATTTCTCTTTAAGTGGATTGCGTTGTCAACATCTGCTATTGCTTATTTTAATTTGTGAAAATCATAACCAGTCCTTTGTATATATGACAGTTGAGAAATATGGTAAATCGGACTTCCTGTTTTACTTATGATACCATTTACAGACCAGAAACAAAGGCTTATGAAACACAATTCTGAGGTCAAAATTCTCTCAAATGCTTTTGGAGAGGGGGCAGAAACTCATTTTTATTTAAAGGTAAGGGCCGTTCAAACCTTGACTAAAACCAAATTTTTCTTATTTCAAAAGAATGTTTTTAAGGAAGCAGTAGTAAACCTCTTTAGTTCTTGCTTTGTTTTATGGAAAACTGTAATTATTTAATGAAAGTATATTGATAGAATTTTTGTGGACTACTTAGACAAAAAAGTTCAAACAATATAAAATATATTTCTCTTATTAAATGAGGATATACTGATGAGATATGGAATTATAATTGGACTAAGAGCCTACAAGGTACTTTAAAAATTCAATTTTCTCTAGTTTTGCATGACATGAGGATATCTATTATCCAAAGAAATGTGATAAAATTATTAAAATGCAGTTATTATAGTATCCAAAGCACTAAAATGTCAAAGTAATTGAAATCACATAGTGCTCTGAAGGAAAAAAAGAGATGTTTGGATTTTAACACAGATTCCTGTCTTGCAGGAAAAAGTCTCCCTTCTCTCCCCTCCCCAACCCTCCTCTCTCTCTCTCTGTCCCATCCCCCCCACCCCACCCTGTCTCACACACTCAAGATTCTATATCCCCCATGATGTGTGGTGCACTTTAAGGATAGTTTCCAGTCCATCAAAAGTATGGCAAACCCTGAAAATCATGTCACATGAGATGAGCTTTGTTTAGGAAATTCATTCTCAGACAAGCCTTCCCTTCTCTTGTGCTGTGATTCAAAGCCCATCTGCCCCGCATGTCTTTGCCTTCAGTTTACTCCTTGCTTTGTTTCCAATGTGAGGATTGGCCCCCTGGGTTCCTTTAGCTTTGGGCCCTTCTAATTGCAGCCGTTCTTCTTGGACTGATAGCGTAAGCTGCTTCTTTTGGTGCCTCCCGAGAGCTTTAGCCTTCCATTGCCTCTCCCTGCTCCACCCCAGCACACCTGCATACCCATATCTGTGTGCTGACCTCTAAGGACACTTGAACTGAGTGAGGTCCAGACCTCTCCCATTTTTGTTCCAAACTCAGAGGGATGAGCCAGAAAAATCACACCCCTTTCCCAATCCTAGCTCTATCTCCACCACCCTGCGTGTTTTTCGCTATCATTGATGGAGTTTGGTTGTCTAAATGGAGACGTTTCTAAGGAGATGTGTGTTTGTGTGGTTGGGTGGGTGGATTGGCGTATTTGTGTGTTTATGTGTTTTAAAGGACCAATCATATAACTCAGCTATTTTAAAGAGAGATGTCAGATGTCATTCTGCCAGTTACCAGTTAGTTCCTATCCAACTTTGAAAACCCTTTTTACGTCTTTTCAAACTGTTCGAATATACATTGTAAAGCGTTAATATAAGGAAAATTATAGAAATTTATCCAAGCATAGGAGTTTGCCCATTTTGAGAGGAATAAAATAAGATTATCATTTTCCTACATATGTCTTGTGGGGCACACTGATTTTTTTAAACTTATTTAATATATCAGAGGATATAATATTTGCTCTGTGAAGAGGTACACTTGTATGTCAATGGAAATAAAAATCCGGGGTCATAGAATTTGATCAAAGAATATGACACTCAAAGCTTTGCAACATTTGAAAGTGGTCTTTGACCAAAATCTTACACAAAAACTCAAAATGTAAGCTGCTCTGATGGTGACGGTGATGGGTTGAGCGGAGGCCCAGTTGCCACCTCCAACAATGACTACTGAGTCACACCTTCAGAGTATTGAATGTTTTTCAGATCATGATTTGAAAACTATGTATTATTCAACCTTTTCATTTTACAGAGAAGGAATCTGAGGCACGGGGTTTTAAGTGACATTACCAGAATCTTCCAGCTAATTTGTGGCAGAGACGTGGCTCAAATCCTGTGTGCCTGACTCGTAGACTGGGTCCTCTTCTATCACACGAACACAGACTCTTACATGTCTGCATATGGATCATAATATAAATATTGTGAAATATGTATATTACTGCATAATGTTTATATTATGATTATAAATGAATTTTATGAAGAGACAGGACTTTTAAACTGTCCCTTAATTCCCCCCAAATTTACCAACTATCAATTTTTGGACCATTTGAGTAATTTAAAGAGGCCTAGCCAATCAGATATTTGATCAAAAAATACTTCACGAGTTAAAAGTCTCTTTTATTTAAGTTGGTTCTGAATTAAATTATTCCATGGATGGCAAAGAAAATATAAATAGCTCCCAAGTGTTTCTGCATTTATCCAAGCCCAAGTTGGCTGCTGGTTGGCAATTTTAAGCTGATAAAGAATACAGGCTACCCTATTTTAAGCTCTTTATCCAGTTAGCTGTCCGAAATGATTTCACAGCTCAGGCAGAAAGGCTAGCTGGGTAAACAGAACATTCACAAATAAGTTCTGTAGAATCTTGTGTGGAAATTGAAGAAGCTGGGAGGATGTTTGGCCTTATAACAACTGCGGAATTTGAGTCAAAAATAAAAGTACTGTTGGTGATTCCCCATTGACTTGGGGAGTGGCTGCCCAGCCCTGGAAGTTATTTCTTTGTGTTCTGTTTTTAGAGGTTTCTAGCTCTATTCTAAAAAACAAAACATTGAATGCCTATAGCAGGGCACTGAGCCGTCTTTCAAAAAAGATGAAAAGAGCATAACTCCGTAATCTTTCTTTCTTGTCACTTCCAGTTGTCCATTTTTGCCTGTGGGAAAAAGCACAGGTACATGGATTTTCTTGTTTGTGGTCTGAACTCATGCTTGCAGACTCCTTAAAACCAAAGAGGACTCAGTCATATTTGGCCTCCATGTTGTGTGTTCTTTAGGCGAACTAATCCCTAGAGGCTGATAGCACGTTCCCTTTATGATTTCCTGTGAAAGCACTATGTCTGCCTGGAGTCACTGACTCATTTAGTGCTATCAAGATGTAAATTCACTGGGAACAACATCCTCCTACCTGAGTAGGCATGGTTTTAATTTTACTGTGACAGCACACGTGTACAAAGGCAGATGCAACTGGGAGATTACCTCAGAATTACCTCCGGGTAATTCTGGTGAGCCTACAGTCCATTGACCATTGCACACTGCTGCCTTCCAACAGGAAGGAGCAGGGAAAGATGGAAGGCTGTGACACTATTATTAGGGGTGAGGCATTGCATCATTGTAGACATAATAAAATGTTTCCTTTGAAGGGTATAAACCTCAGGTACAAAGTCCATAGGCTCTGAAAAGTGGCAGGCTCGCTCAGCAAACTAGGGGAGTGGGAAGAACTCAAAGATTGCATTTAATTTCTCTTTCTGTTTCTCCTTCTCCCTAGACATTCAGCTCCTTTCTAACCTTTTATTTACCTCCAGGATTCTCCCCTTAATATTCTACCAGATAGACGTTGGACCTGGTGAAACTGATCTTCCCCTTTTATATCTTTATTTGACTCTGGCTTTCCCTGCCTTCTGCTAGGAAATTGTTAAGTTAGTTTGGGTTAAAGTGTTAACTGTAGTAGGTTAACAATAAATAATATGGTGAGGGGTGAATTGAATGGGCTTTGAATCAAAGAGGTCTGGGTTCACTGATTCAACTTGTATTTTCTGTGTGGCTTTGGACAAACTGTTTAAACTATTTGAGTCTCAATTTATCTGTAAAACATGGATTTTTTTTGAATTTTATATTATTTTGAAGATTATATGAGATAAGATATGTAAAAGGACTAGTATTCAAAAATGTTCATTTCTTTTTTCCTTTCCAATGCACTACCAGTGCTGCCCAACATTTATAGATTATCAGCAGTATTAAATCTCTGTAGTATCTGATGGTGGAAATTTTGAGCATGAAAGTCATCAATAAAGTGCAAATTTCCAGGGAAATAGCATTCTGAGAGATTTTCAGCTTGTATGTGTGAGTGTATTTATTTGTTAAGGAGCATATGTAGGCACAGGAATTTAATCATATGTGTTGAGTCTTTCTTATTGGGCCTCCATTTTTCCATCTTGATCTTTGCCCCCAGGAAGCTGACTCATTTATACGTTATCTCCTCGCTCCTGTACCTTCTGGCTTTTTTTTTTTTTTTGGTTATGTTTGGCCATTGGAGAACTCCTGCAGGATATCCAGAGGTATTCATTCTTCTGGTATCTTGTGGAGAGGTTTCCTGGAGTGGCACTGGTGACTGAGGCTATTACAGCTCCTGTTCCTTCAATGCTTGCCGTTGGGTTGTAGAACAGGAGAAGGAAAGAGAGGGACCTCCCTGCCAGATGCCCCAGTGCTGGCTGTGCTCTCCTTGGAAGGTCACTCATCCTTTCAAGGTGGACGTCTCTGCATGACTCTCTCCTTCTGGTTCCAATGAATGCTCGTTTCCTTGCCCTCACGGGCCTCGCTCTGTTAGCTCATGGTAGCCAGCTCAGCACTCATGCATTACCCCTTGTGATTCTCCTACACCCACACCTCTGTAAATAGTCCCTTTGTAAATAAACCCTTCAGATTATCCTAATTTGAGTGCAGCATCTGTTTCCTGTTGGAATCCTGGTTTATACGGCAGTAAACAGAATGGAATTGGAGAAGAGGACTAATTCCTGCAATGAGAGTTAACAATGTTTGAATATTAGACTTCCCAAATTTCTAATGTGTTCTCTAGGACAAGTTGTGACTTGAATTGTCTCTGAATAATGATTATTATTGCTTAAATCTCCTCTGTGATCTTGCTTCATGCTTAATCAACGTTGCTTAGGAAGCAGAATCCAAAACCAGAAGAGAAAGATGAGAAAAGGCCACAGGAAGAATACAGATGTGGAGTGTACTTTCTTGCAGATATTCAAAGAAATTTCTTGAAATAAATTTGGATTTTCCTTTACAATTGTGCCCTTAATTATGATGAATTTCCCTTTGATCTCCCTGAACTCAATGCTGCCTCTGGGGTACAGAGTTCCCTCAAACCCCTTACAATGGAGAGTGGAAAAGTCCCACTTCAGATTATTGGAAAGTAAACAAACATTAGTAAGATATCATTTGCCAATTCTGTGAGTCCTCTCTTCCTGTTGCATCTGGTTCCTTTAGATTTAGTTTTGGAGAGATTTGGAGAGGCAACACTAGAGAGAAGAAGAAACTTCATGAGCGTTTACAAGCCTGGGATGATGGTGGAATTGATGTAAGGCCACATTTGACCCAGACACAGAGCTGGTCAATGATGGAGTCTCTTATTAGGCTCACACTTAAAAACTCAGGCTCCAGATAGAATTTGTTTTTATATAAAAATAGAGTCCGAAAGGATACTTATTGAGCCAAAGAAGGTTTCTTATTTTTTAACTCTCTACATATTTTTTCCTTCATCAAAAGACTGATGAACATGGCAAGGCAACATTGAAAATACCAATTTATTCTCTTCCCAGGTCTTGAAAACTTTGTTCTAATTTTAACTTTAAATAACTCTTTTACCTCATATTATTCATTTGACAGCAATTGTTTCAAGAGATGGATTGCACTTCTCTGGCAAACTTCTCATCTGTTAATATAATAATAAACTTAAATCAGTGCAAATTTCACAGAGAATTGGCAATATTTTAGATTTTTGCCTTTGACTAACCTACAGTATAAGAACTCTGGTGATGGATGTACAAGTGTTTCCACTCACTAAATCTTGCATTTGCAGAGCAAATAAGTGGTTATAACACATGTGAACACAGAAGAATAGGATTAGCAATTTCACTGTATAACAAGTAATACAAAATAATCCAAAGAGAAAAGATCAGTTTCTATGTGGCTCTTCAGAAATGTTTGTTTTATAAGACAGCATAATACTTGCTATAAAAGGATGATCTCAGTCGCTATTTCTTTTACTAAATATTTATTTCCCCAAACTATATTACTTTCCCACCCAAGAAAATCTCCATTTTACATTTAGTAGGGAAGAGCTGATTATTTCCATTATTTGATTTAAAAAAATCAATCTTCTTAAAAACAACGACAAACAAACACATAGCAATAGAGATTGGATTGATGGTTACCAGAGGGGAAGGGGGAAGGAAGGAAGGTGAAAGGGGTGGGTAGGCACATGCGTGTGGTGATGGATTATCATTAGTCTTTGGGTGGTGAGCATAGTGATTACACAGAATTTGAAATATATTATGATGTACACCTGAAATTTATATAATGTTAGAAACTAATGTTACCGCAATAAAAAAAGTGAGAAAAAATCAATCTTCTTCTATGTAGACTTACTTGTGGTTGAGACATACTATATTTACATGTTCAAAAATCCTTTGGCAAGGTTTTTAACAAGAACCTACATATTTTGACTTGAGATGGACATTTCGTGGTACATAGAGACTTGGTTTAAATAGATGGTCTTAGTCTGAGTTTTACTGAGACCAAAGTGATCTGTGGGAAGACTTGACATACTCTATGAATGCCATGATATACACAGAATTGTGTGTAAATACCTTTGTACATTCGTCTCCCACCCTTGACTATGAGCTTATAGCTTTCAACAGATTTTCAAAAGGATATTTGATTTAAAAAACACTAACATCCACTCAAAAAATGTAAGCAAGTTGTAAATGAGGTTTTTTTCTATCTGTTTTTATAATGATAATGATGGAGGTGGTAACTTTTTGGGATAGTAGTTCTTTTACGGATAAATGTGAACTGTAGGGTTCTTCAGGAATCAATACTGGGAATCACTAATAAATTCATAAAGCATTAATTTATCTAACATACAAAACATGTAATGGAAACCTAGTGTGTGGGGGCAGTGAGGGATATGACAATAAATCAGATGTTATGTGGTGTCTGAGTAGGTATAAAACAAAGTGGGATACAAGCATTTCTAAGTTAACCCATCTAGAAATCACCACAGCTCGTGACTAAATCATATAGGAGTAGAACCATCAAGAAGTAAAGAGACATGTAAAAGAAACAGAAGCACAAAGGTCAGTATGGCACTTTTTGATGTAAAATCCCACAACACTTAATTGTCCTAATGTTTGAGAAGCCCACTATTCTTATTATTTCTGAAAATTAATATATATCTACATATCAAACCACTTAGAGAAGGTAAATTGGTATACCAAGAAAATACATTCTCCTGTTGTGCCAACCCTGGCATTCCAGTTTATTTTCTCAAAGATAAATGTTCTTACTGGGTTTTTTTTTAATGATAAACATTCTTTTTAATCAGGATATCTTTCTCTGAGACTTTCTTGGTGTTATACTGAACAGGGGTCTAATATCAGAAGGCTTCTTCTCAGCTATATAAAAAACCACTGCTTGGTTACTCTAGAAGCTCTGAGGAGGCGAGGTCAAATACTTTACTCCAACAGTCTCTAGAAGAGATGCTTCTGATTGTTCCAGTCTTACAAAATGGCCCTGGGAAAAGCACTGGTGATCCTTTTCTCTCTGAACGTGGACCTGGACTTTGAACTGGGCTTTGGGACTAGGAATATCCTATCACTTAAGGAGGGATCTCAAGGATTTCTCATGGTTTACATGCATATTTCCAAATGCAGTTTAACTTTTTAGACACACATGATTGTGGGATAAGTACAGACAGAGGGGTGTTATGTTTTTGTGTGTCCTATTATTTCCCAGCTAAATATGAATAACAGTAGCACGTGCAAGTCTTGAACTGTCCCACTTTAGTTATTTTGCAGAATGGGCTCTTCTTGGGTAATGACTTTTTAAACAGTCAGAAACCTAGTAGGATGTTTTGGCCAATGTCCTCCAGTTAGCTGCGACATGGCATGCTTGGTTAGTTGCATCGTTCCTTCAGGCTGACCTTTGAGGTGATGGAAACTGTCAGTAAAAGATAAGATCTGTTTCCTGCTCGCAAACACCTTTAAATCAGCTTAGATAAAAGCGGATCAATGGTCAGAAATTATAGCAGACGGCAATTGTCTCTTTAAGTTACAGTTCCTGCAATAGAGAAGGAATTAAAATATTTTATGGTCAAATATTATGTATTATTACGTTTTCAAGTGATAAATTGTTTAGCTTTAGATAGTTATTTTAATTAAAAACATACACACACTTGGTATAAATATTCAAATTGTACAAATGTGTGAAATGAAAAGACAGTCTCTCACACATCCTACGCCACCACCTTCCAACTCCATTCCAGCCGCAGAAGCGACCACTGCTAAGGGTTTCTTGTGCGTCTTCCCAGAACTTTTCATATATATAAAATATATAAATGACATCACTGTAAACATATATAAAGATATTTTCACATAAACAGAAATATACACAATATGTATGTATATATAAAAATGTATAAAATGCCATTTTTACTTATTTAATTTTTTAAATTCTCTTCCGTATCACTCTTAGGTCTATTTCACTATATTTAACAGTGGTATAATATTAAGTTATTTACTTAGTCAGTTTTGTATCAATAGACATCCACCTCCTATCTAATATATGGTTTAATAGATTCTGAAATGAATACCCTCTACTTCCATTTTTGCCTACATATATGTGCTTCTCTCCAGAATTCTTGAAGGAGATGTTTCCCTTTAGAATTCAGATAGATAATGAAGATAATATTGCCAAATTACCCTCCAAAGAGGCTGCAGCATTTTCACTAAACCAGCAGTGATGATAGTTCTTATGTTTCCACAGTCTTACCAACACTATGTATTATCAATATTTTCATCATTGTCATGTTGAAAGGTAAAGAATATACTTCATTTCTGTTTCATAGTCAAATGCATACAATCTATTTATCTTTCTTTTTTATGTTTTGGCATGTTTATGTTTTATGTTTTCCATTTGCCTATTTTTCTAGTGGGTTGCTACACTCTTGTATATTAAAGCAATTAAAACATATTTACATGTGTTATAAATAAACTCTCACAGTGTTTTATTGATCCTTTGACTTCGTTAATTAAATTTCTTGCATGTGGGAATTTGTAATGTTTGTGAAAGTAAATTTATTAATCCTTTCTGATCTAGGGGTCTGGATTTTATGTCTTCATTAGGAAGACAGGAGACTTTCCCATTCCTAGTTTTTTTCCTAAATGCCCATTTATTTCACAGCATAGTTCGTATTTTATGTTGAAATATTTCATATATTTGAAATTTATTTTTATATAAAGGATCTAGATTTTTCTTTACAAATGGCTAGCTAATTTTCTCAGTATCACTATTAATTTGCTACGTTTTCCAGCGGATTTGTAAAGCCACCTTTGTTATATACTAAATTATCACAGACATTTGGCTCTATTTTGGGATTCTGTCCTGACGATCTGTTTGTTGCTGAAGGACTATCAGATTTTAATGTACGTTTTAACTACATAAAGGCTAGTTCTCCATCACTACTCTCTCTTTTTTTTTTTTTTTGTCTATTCTTGCTATCCTAACATACTTATATTTCCATGTCTTTATTTTCCATTTCTTCATAGAATTCTTATCAGTTCCAAAATATAAAATTTCACTTATACTTTTGTTGGTAATCACATTGAATTTGTGAATTAATTCAGCAAGATCTGCAGTCTTTACAATATTGTGTTTTATATCCAAGAACAAGATATATTTCTATTTATGTATTTATTAGAATTTTCAAGTTTTCTTTACCTAGGTCCTGTTTCAAAACATTTTATTTATTTCTATTATTTTATAATTGTGTTGCTTTTTCAGAGGGTAGAGGTTTTCTTTGCATTACACACATATATATATTTTAACTTTTATGGAGATTATGATAGTTTACAACCTTGTGAAAATTCGGTTGTACGTTACTGTTTGTCAGTTGTGTTGTATGTGCACCACTTCATCCTTTGTGCCCACCCCCCACCCCCCCTTTCCCCTTGTAACCACTAATCTGTTCTTTTTGTCTACATGTTTAACTTCCACATATGAGTGGAGTCCTAGAGATTGTCTTTCGCTATCTGGCTTATTTCATTTAACATAATTCCCTCAAGGTCCATCCATGTTGTTGTGAATGGGAAGATTTTACCCTTTTTGTGGCTGAGTAGTATTTCATTGTATATATATATATATACCATATCTTCTTTATCCAATCATCAGTTGATGGGCACTTAGGTTGCTTCCATGTCTTGGCTATTGTAAATAATGCTGCAATGAACATAGGGGTACATGGGACTTCTGGAATTGCCAATTTCAAGTTCTTTGGATAGATACCCAGTAGTGGGAGGGCTGGGTCATTTGGTGTTTCTATTTTTAATTTTTTGAGAAATCTCCATACTGTTTTCCATAGTGACTGCACCAGTTTGCATTCCCACCAGTAGTCTATGAGGGTTCCTTTTTCTCCACAACCTCTCCAATACTTGATAATTTTTGTTTTGGTTATTTTTGCCATTGTAATGGGTGTAAGGTGATATCTTAATGTAGTTTTGATTTGCATTTCCCTGATGATCAGTGATGATGAGCATCTTTTCATGTGCCTATTGGCCATCCGTATATCTTCTTTGGAGAAATGTCTGTTCATGTCCCCCACCCATTTTTTGATCAGGTTGTTTGATTTTTTTGTTGAGTTTACACATATATTTTTTAATATAGGAAAGCTATTGACTTTTGTGAACTAATTTTTTAAGTAGCCACACGAGTAAGTTCTCTTATGGCTTCTAATAATTTTTCAGTTGATTGTTTCGCATTTTTAGGTAAATAGATTCTGGGATATATATATATATATATATATATATATATATGTATGTATGTGTATTTGTGTATGTTTATGTACACACATACGTGTATGTATGTGTGTGTATATATTCCATATATATATGTATATGTATGTGTGCCTATACATGGTACTTTTTAATTTTAAAGTTAATTTATTTTGAATGGATAATATATCCACATGGTTCAAAATTTTTAAAGTACAAAAGATATACAAAAGAAAAGTACAAAAAAAATCTCGCTTTCACTCTTGTCACCAGATCCCAAGTCCCCTTATATGAGTTAACATATGTTATCAGTTCTTGTTAATCATTTCAGAAATATTCCATGTATATACAGGCAAATACAAAATAAATAAATTTACTTATGGTGGTGTGCTGTACACACTGTTCTATATTTTGAGGATAGACAGGCATGGATGAAGAAAGTACAGATGTAAGACCAGAATGTTTATGATTTTCTTCTTAATAAACAGATCTGTTTTCTTCAGCTTTTACTCACAGTCTACTCTCTGTCGTAGAAATCAGACATAAATCCTCGGGAACGAGGACTGGAAGGTAAATCAAAGTGACAGAGACCACAGAGTATTTTTCTCTACCTTCCTGACCTATGTTTGGTTATCAGGTCAATTTGGTCTGCCTACTGCCCTCTTCCCTTTGGACTTTTTCCAAAGAGCTCCTCACTTCCCTGTGGGGCCAAACCAATGATCTATCAGCCATGTCCTGACATATCTGGATCCAGCTGTGGGCTTGACCATGTCAGTGTGCCAACAGGCACAAGCAAAACGATCAGTACATGTTTATGAATAACTGAATTCATCCAATGCAAAAGTGTTCTCTACTAACTCAGCCCCAAGTGTCTGCAGGAGGCAACTGCAGTGATTCAAAAAGACCACCACACTACCTTATGGCATAACGCCCCTGTCATGCAGTATCATTAGTCTTCTTTGACTTCCCTTCCAGCAATATTCTTGGCACATAATTTAGGAATAAAGGTGGCTTTTATTTTTTTTTCCCCATAGCAAAGGAGTTTAGTTTTGCTTGGTAGTTGAATAGCAGGATAATTTGTGTCTGATGCAGTAACACAGTTTTAGGGACACCAGATATATAATTGAGTTTAATTCTGTGTGTGCCACATTGTAGGATTGAGAATACAGTATCAGAATGTAAGCTTCAGAGGCAGGGCATGATGGTGTCATTTTTTCTGCATAGTTTTTTTTTTTTTTAATGCATGCTTGTTTTAAGAAATATCTTTATAGACATATTTATACACATATGCTTCACAATTGAACACGGATGACTCAATGATTTTTAGTGTAATTACATAATTTGCAATTATCACCAAATCAAATTTTAGAACATTTTCATCATCTCCCTAAAAAAGCATATACACTTTAGCAATCATTTCCCACCAGCTCCTCTTCTTTCCTCTCCCCCTACTGTTGTCCAGCCCTAGACAACCAATAATCTACTTTCTGTCTTTATAGGCTTACCAATTCTGGACATTCCATATATAGATATCATAAATACATGGTCATTCGTGACTGGCTTCTTTTATTTAGCATAATGTTTTTGTGGTTGCTCCATGTCGTAGCATGTATTAACACTTCATTCCTTTTTGTTGACAAATAATATTTCATTGTGTGGATATGAATATATGAGAATTGGTTTATTCGTTTGCCAGTTTTTGGACATTTGGATTGTTTCAACTTTTTGGCTATTATAAGTAATGCCTACTATGAACATTCGAACACAAGTCTGTGTGAACATATGTTTTCAGGTTTCTTGGGTGTATTATCTAGTATTTGAATTGTTGAGTCATATGGTAACTCTACGTTTAACATTTTGAGGAATTGCTATAATATTTTCCAAAGTGGCTGTACCATTTTAGAATTTCACTAGCAGTGTATGAAGGTTCCAACTTCTCTATGTCCTCATGAAAAATTTTTGTCTTTTTGATTATAGCCATCCTAGTGGTTGTGAAATGGTATCTCATTTGATTTTGATTTGCATTTCCCTAGTGACAAATGATGCTGATCATCTTATCATGTTCTTAGGCATTTGTATATATTTTTGAGACAAAAGTATATTAAAATTGTTTATTTTTACTTAGAATGCTTGTCATTTTTTATTATTGAGTTGTAAGAGTTCTTTATATTTTCTAGATATAGGCCCTTATCATATATATGATTTACGAATATTTTCTCCCATTCTGTGTGTTGTTTTTCTCTTTCTTTGTGATATTGTATGTACCAAAAAGATTGTAAATTTGATGAAGTCCAATTTATCTATTTTTTCTTTTGTCACTTGTACTTTCGATGTCGTCTATAGTTTTAGCTCTTACATTTAAGCCTACGATGCACTTTGAGTTAATTTTTCTGCATGGTGTGAGGTAGGCGTCCAACTTTTTTTTTCAGCATGTGCATGTCTGTATAATTTTAATACATGTAAATGAATAGTCAACAGGAAAGTAATTGCCTTCTCTTGAGGCTGCCTGACCTTTGACTTTCTGTATAGGACTGTTGTTAGTCTTGACATAGGATGGGTCAATAAGAGGTCTACAGGGATAATGTTTAGGCTTTAGGTGTTGTTTTATACCATGTAACAAGTTTATTAATTTAAAAAGTAGCTCTGAGAACGGGTTGTAGCATGTTCATTTTGTAAAGTTATAGAAAGTCTAATGCCCCAGAAGGACTTAGAGCATGGCAAGAATGGAAACCTTTTCTTTGTAAGTCACTTCTTTGTTTTAGTGCGTAGAATAACTCATTTGGCAATTACTATATTGAGTCCAGAATTCAGAGAGTTTTCTCAGCTCAAAGGGCAATAATAAAATTTTATAGCAAGCAAGAGTAAAAGTGAAAATAAGTGTCTTTGTAATGGCTGGGGAAGGTATGTTTACTTAAGTTGTTCTTATCTTTGCTTTTCTCCTGGGTTTATGACTCAAACTCTTGAATTCAGATAAAAAGAATTAAGCCTTTTTGACACGGCGACTTAAAAGGGTCCAACTTTGTGTTCACTGAAAGGACAATGAATCTTTTTAAAGGAAATGCATATCTATGAAGTGGATTTCAATATTTTTTCCTTTCAGTTGGGAACAGCATTGATACTGGGATCTGATGGAACTTCAGGTGCCAAATTTTGAAGAAAGAGGGTAATGACATTTGGATGATGCAAAATTAGTTATTGAAAAAATAAGTAAAATTTAATGTAGACAAGTTAAAAGTGGTCAATACAAATCATCGATGACCAGACCATTAAAAATGACTTCAATAGATAATTTTTGGTGAAGCAATTCTACATGAATGACTTTATGTTTGAATACATCAGAATTTACCCTCAGAGTCAATAGAACTCATCAAATATTGTGTAAATCATTCAAATCTGGTTGTCTACATGGATTCCAGAGCTATTCCAGGAAACACAAAGACACTGGACCAATAACAGCAATCCATCATGAATCAATCTAGCCTTCACTTGCCTAGCATTCAGTCTTATATAGAGATTCTCTCATTTTCTCAGTTATTGATAGCAACTAACCCAAAAAGTTTTGGTCTAGTACTTGAATAAGTTTGAATAAACACATACACATACTCTCTCTGTCATCTATCCAATTATCCATTTTTTTTTTCGTAATTGGTCATGAAGTTTCCATCCTGCTTTTACATCTGTTATAACTATGGGAGTGATTTTGCTATAATTTGTTTTCCTTTGGCTGTCACAGAGGCAAGGTGAGGTGGAGCTGATGATTATGTTTGAAATACTAGAGGATAAGGTGCAATTATGACAGGGTGGACTTCAGCAAGCTTGTGCTGCTTTCTTTCAACAGAGGATTATTTTTAGATATTAAGCCCTTTTGCACAACATTAAATTGTTCATTTAGGAGAAAAAAATCAGAAAACTCCAGGGGTGGAATCAATCTTGATGAATCAGCACTACTTATGAGAAGTAGTGAAGCAAAAAACAAAAAATAACTTAGCAAAATGACTTTTGAATGATTAAAATTAATTACAGCCTCTGGCAAGTGTTTTGCCTTAAGCCAAGGTGCTTTGCATCTCCTCTCCTTCAGTCCACCCTGGCTTACTAGTATTTACTCTCCAACTCCCCACTCTACGCTACTTCCCCTTCCCTACTACCACCTCGTTTTCCCCCGGCTGGCTGCCTCAAGTTCCTGGGGGACCCTTCGCTTCCTGTTCAGGACCCCATGTTGTTCTCATTATCCTCAAGATTATTTCAGCGCTGCTCCGTGTGCTAACTCATCTTGCTATGCTTATTCTCCAGTTGCTCCCACTGATTTTCTCAGCCATGAACTGAGTCTGGGAAAGGCAATTTGGAGCCAGGGAAGAGGGAAGGTGGTGCCATGACAAGCTCTTAGAAGAACTACTTTAGGACAGGTAATTTCTTGCCCTCCTTGAGGCCAACCCCTCTCTGCCAGGGAGTAAGGCCAGCTATACTTAGAGTTAAATAACCCACACTCTTGCTCAAATTCCTTTCTGAGAAATCCGGTAAAGACTTTTAACAAAATTACTGACAAACTTTTGCTTTCCTACAAATAAATCTTTATAAGGGAAGAAGTATACAGATAATGCCTGTGCTATCCCTTATTCTCATGTTACTTTTTAATTCCAGATGACTTTGCAACAATAGAGTTTTCTCTGACAAGACACCTATCTTTAGCAATTATGTTAGTGATTAATATCTCCGAGGATAGAGTTTTCCAGGACAGGCACAGATGTTACCATTGCAAATGTTGGCCCAAGATGTTTTCAGGGATAGTAGTGTTTCTAGGTGCATGCTGCACAGTTAAAAATAGAGTCACCAAATTATAGAATTGGAAAGGAGCTGATAGATATAACTTCCTTGTTTTCCAAATGAGGAAAATACACTTCAAGGCTTGACCAAGTAACAGTGCAAAGCAGGGACTAGAACCTAGTAATGCAATGGTAAGATTCCGGCCCTCCCTCTTTCCTCTGTGGACTCTCAGCACTCCCTGTGCACGGGCGTTGTCTTAAAGAACCCTGCTCCTCCCTCTGGGCTAAGGCGAAGACACATGGTGATTGAGAGCGCTCTAAAATTTCTATAGCAAATGAAAATTCTTATGTTTTTTTCCCCAGGAAGATTTGGGGAACCTATAGTAGCTGCTCATGAGAGGAGGACTGGTCAGTACAGAAGAATCCAGAATTCATAGTCTCTATTCTTTAGGATTAAAAAATACTGTATTTGGAGAAACCTGGGACATAACCAATAGCCTGAGTTTTTTTGTAGTTGTTGATGTTGTTTGTTTTGTTTTGTTTTAAGCTTAATTCTGGTCTTATCTAGTATCTAGTGTCTCTGTAGTAATCAGCCTTCTTTCTTAAGGCTAATTCTGGTTTCATAGCAAGTCTAGTATCTTCCTAAGAGATTTGGGATTACTGTCACAGTGAAAGCATTTTCTTAAAAATTCGAGGAGCAAATTTAATATTTTATTAATTTGGTAAATATTATTTATTGGCCTCTAATAATTAAAAATGTATTTTTTATAATTACATATGCAGTATATCAATATAAGCTCATTCAATCATTGCAGATGAAGCTAAAGTTCTCCGTGGCCCCATGCATAATCACTTCTCAGAAATGATTATCAGTTTAGTGACGATTCTTCTAGAACTATTTGTAGGCATATACATACATATATACACGCCTGCAAAATACATGATATACATGATTTTTTTAATTATAAAGAGAGTTCAAAAAATGTATTTTTGGGGGTTAATATCCAAAATATATAAAGACCTCATACAACTCAGCAACAAAAGAGCAAACAACCCAATTAGAACATGAGTAGAAGATCTGAACAGATGTTTTTCCAAAGAAGATATACAGATGGCCAACAGGCACATGAAAAGATGTTAACATCACTAATTATTAGGGAAATGCAAATCAAAGCTACAATGAGATATCACCTCACACCCATCAGAATGGCTGTAATTAACAAGACAAGAAATAACAAGTCTTGGAGAGAATGCGGAGAAAAAAGAATCCTTGTACACTACTTCCCAGAAGTAGCTACATAACTGCTGTAGCTACTATGATAAACGGTATGGAAATTCCTCAAAAAATTAAGACTAGAATTACCATATCATCCAGCTATTCCACTTCTGAGTATTTATCCAAAGAACACAAAAACAGTAACTCAAAAAAATATGTGCACCCCAGTGTTCATTGCAGCATTATTCACAATAGCCAAGACTTGGAAACAGCCTATGTGCCCATTTGCTGGTGAATGGATAAAGAACATGTGGGATATATGCACAATGGAATACTACTCAGCCATAAAAAAAGATGAAGTCTTGCCATTTGTGACAACAAGGATGGAACTTGAGGATATCATACTAAGCAAAATAAGTCAGATGAAGAAAGTTAAATACTGTATGATTTCACTCATATGGAAGATACGACAATTACAATAACAACAAACAAACACATAGACACAGAGAATAGATGGGTGGTTACCAGAGGTGAGGGGGGAGAAGGGAGGTTGAAAGGGCTAAAAGAGCACATGTGTATGGTGATGGATGGCAATTAGACTTTGAGCGGCGAACATGATGTAATCTTCACAGAGATCGAAATATAATGATGCACACCTGAAACTTATATAGTATTATAAACCAGTGTTAACTTAATAAAAAAATCTTTGAATGACAGTAACATTACTAGAATAATAGACACTGTTGATTTTTTTGCCCCAAGCGTAGCTGAATTATTAATCATTAATTGAATTATTAACTAATCTCCACATTCAAAATTAATGGTGAATAGAAATTTGCAGTATTCAAAAATATACATCAGTTTACTTTGGCTTTGGATGAAAAGAAAAAATTCTTCATACTTAAATAAGGCAAATCATTTCATTAAAATAATTAAAATGCCATCATTAGCATCACTCACTTCTTCACTTGGTTGACGAGTCTAGGTGAATTTGGTTTCATTCAGTGGCTCTGAGGGAAGTGAAGAATTGTTCAGGCTTTCTCACAATTTTGCATTTTGATCCTTTCCTTCTGTTCTTCTGGTCAAATCCTTCTCTTCCTTTCATATTCCACAAAGCTTGTTCCACATAGGAGTCCTTTGAAGTCAAAGGCAAAACAAGATTTGGATAACTTGATTTTTCCACATCTGAGTTTTGTTTTTAAGACTTTTTTTCTCTATTCAGAAGAGTTTTGCTAGATACCAGGTGTACTCTCAAGGCTCAGGTAGATATTTTCCCAGCAAATAGCTACAGGTGGTGCCGTGACTGTCTGTGATAAAAGAATAGGAGGAGGCAGGGACATACATATGTTCATACTCATATGTTATAGTTTCCAAATATGTTGCCTGTAAAATTAACAGAGGAAAAGCTATCACAAATGTGTTTTCTGCAGAAAACCTGTAGGCCAAGATAGGGAAAAAGCCCCCCAGAGCTATACATCGATTCTTTATCCTGCTAAGAATGGAAGCTCTTTTTTTTTTTCTTGGCAGGGGGGCAGGTCTGTTAAATTATTTTACCACTATTGACCATTTATCATTTTGTCTTTATTCTCAGGTAATTTCATCTTAGTCTATAGAAAGTCGATAAATACCTATGAACAACTATTTTATTATTTGTGCATTTGTGGGGAATAGTTATTAGTAACTTTGAGGAATCCTTAGTTTCAATATGAAGAACTATTTGAAATTAATATACATGGCAAACAAAGATAAATTGGATATAATTAAGTGAATTGGAATCCTGCCCACTCTATTCTAATAATTCTTTCTTACCATACTTCCCTCTCTTCCCACATTAGGATAAAAATGTTTTCTTTTGAACATTTTTATTGATGTCACTACAGAGATTTCCTAATGTCTGGGCCAGTTGTACTGCTCTCCAGAAATCTTTGGCCTGTTTGGAGCCTGCATATTGGAATTAATACTGCCATTTGTTGTAGGTTTTTTTAAAAATGGCAATGCAGATGGTTTGAGTAGGCAAACATTTATCCATCAAACATCCCAGATTTCCGCAAATTTTGTTAAAAGCAGCCAGGATTTTATTCAATCCCCAAATAATTGTTATTGCTCTTCCCCAATAGAGTTTAGAATAAAGATGTTTATACAAAATATTCAAAACTTGATATTTAAAATGATTTCTTATTTAGGTAACATAAGAGAGAGATTCTCTAGGGGATAAACACTAATTTCCTGGAAACTTGGGAAGTTTCCTTTTGTGTAAGTTTGGATCATTTGTATTAGTTACATCATTCCTATATGATTGTTTGTACAGACAGCATATATGTATGCATAAAAAAATCAAAAGATTAAGTCAAGAAGAAGCAGACAACCTGAACAGACCAATCACAAGGAAAGAGATTGAAACAGCAATCAAAAGTATCCCAAAGAATAAAACCCCAGGACCAGATAGCTTTCCTGGGGAATTCTACCCAACTGTCAGAGAGAATTTAATACCTATACTTTTCAAGCTATTCCGAAAAATTAGGGAGGGTGGAATACTTCCTAACACATTCTACAAGGCCAACATCACTCTGATACCAAAGCCTGACAAGGACAGCATGTAAAAGGAGAACTATAGGCCAATATCACTGATGAACATAGTTACAAAAATTCTCAACAAAATTTTGGCAACCCTAATTCAGCAATACATCAAAAGGATCATACATCATGATCAGGTGGGATTCATACCAGGGACACAGGGATGGTTCAACATCCGCAAATCAATCAATGTGATACACCACATCAACAAATTGAGGAATAAAAACCACATGATCATCTCAATAGATGCAGAGAAAGCATTTGACAAGATCCAACAGCCATTTATGATAAAAACTCTTAACAAAATAGCGATAGAAGGAAATTACCTCAACATAATAAAGGCTGTATATGACAAACCCACAGCCAACATCACACTCAATGGGCAAAACCTGAGCGTCATCTCCCTGAGGACAGGAATGAGACAAGGATGCCTTCTATCACCACTCTTATTCAACATTGTACTGGAGGTTTTGGCCAGAGCAATTAGGCAACGGAAAGGAATAAAAGGAATCCAAATAGGGAGGGAGGAAGTGAAACTCTCGTTGTTTGAAGACAACATGATCTTATATATAGAAAACCCCAAAGAATCCTTTGGAAAACTTTTAGAAATAATCAACAACTACAGCAAAGTTGCAGGGTATAAAATCAACTTACATAAATCAGTAGCATTTCTATACTCTAATAATGAACTAACAGAAAAAGAACTCAAGAACACAATACCATTCACAATCGCAACAAAAAGAATAAAATACCTTGGGGTGAATTTAACTAGGGAAGTGAAAGACCTATACAATGAAAACTACAAGACTTTCCTGAAAGAAATTGATGATGTTAGAAAGAGATGGAAAGACATTCCATGCATGTAGATTGGAAGGAAAAACATAATTAAAATATCCATACTACCTAAAGCAATATACAGATTCAATGCAACCCCAAGCAGACTCCCAATGACATTCTTTACAGAAATAGAAAAAAGAATCCTAAAATTCATATGGGGCAACAAAAGATCCTGAATTGCTAAATCAATCGTGAGAAAAAAGAACAAAATGGGAGGCATCACAATCCCTGACTTCAAAACATACTACAAAGCTACAGTAATCAAAACAGCATGGTACTGGTACAAAAACAGGTGCACAGATCAATGGAACAGAATTGAAAGTCCAGAAATAAAACCACACATCTATGGAGAGCTAATCTTCGACAAAGGAGCAGAGGGCGTACAATGGAGAAAAGAAAGTCTCTTCAACAGATGGTGCTGGGAAAACTGGAAAGCCACATGTAAAAGAATGAAAATTGACCATTCTTTTTCACCATTCACAAAAATAAACCCAAAATGGATCAAAGACCTAAAGGTAAGACCTGAAACCGTAAGGCTTCTAGAAGAAAATATAGGCAGTACATTCTTTGACATCAATATTAAAAGGATCTTTTTGGACACCATGTCTTCTCAGACAAGGGAAACAGTAAAAAGAATAAACAAATGGGACTTCATCAGACTAAAGAGCTCCTTCAAGGTAAGGGAAAACAGGATTGAAACAAAAAAACAACCCACTAATTGTGAAAAAATATTTGCAAGTCATATATCTGACAAAGGGTTAATCCCCATAATATATAAAGAACTCACACAACTCAACAACAAAAAATCAAACAACCCAATCAAAAAATAGGCAGGAGACATGAACAGACATTTCTCTAAAGAAGATAGATGGATGGCCAATAGACACGTGAAAAGATGTCCATCATCACTGATCATCAGGGAAATGCAAATCAAAACTACACTAAGATATCACCTTACACCCATTAGAATGGCAAAAATAACCAAAACAAAAAGTAGCAAATGTTGGAGAGGTTGTGGAGAAAAGGGAAACCTCATCCACTGGTGGGAATACAAACTAGTGCAGCCACTATGGAAAACAGTATGGAGATTTCTCAAAACATTAAAAATAGAAATACCACATGACCCAGCCATCCCACTACTTGGTATCTATCCAAAGAACTTGAAATCAGCAATCCCCAAAGTCCCATTCACCCCAATGTTCATTGCAGCATTATTTACAACAGCCAAGACGTGGAAGCAACCTAAGTGTTCATCAATTGATGATTGAATAAAGAAGATATGATATATATATATACAATGGAATACTACTCAGCCATAAAAAAGAATAAAATTGTCCCATTCACAACAACATGGATGGACCTTGAGGGAATTATGTTAAGTGAAATGAGCCATATAGAGAAAGACAATCTCTGTATGACTCCACTTATATGAGGAAGTTAAACATGTAGACAAAGAGAACAGATTAGTGTCTACCAGGGGAAAGGGGGGCTGGGGGGTGGGCACAAAGGGTGAAGGCATGCACCTACAACACGACTGACAGACAGTAATGTACAACTGAAATTTCACAAGATTGTAAACTATCATAAACTCAATAAAAATTAACTTAAAAAATCAAAAGATTCTATGTGAGAAAGTTGTCAATTGATGCATTCATTGCATCATATTCACTACTAGTTTCTTTTCACTTTATCCCAAGACTAGATAATTATACCCTTGGAGGAAACTTAAAAATTAATGCAAGTTGTAAGAATTTTGGAAAGATGCACAGGAAATTGTAAATAGTGTTTACCTCTGTGGAGTGAAACTGCAGGGTTGTTTTGGGTGAAAGGGACTTTTGAGTTTTGCTTTTTGCCCTCTGAACAGTTTGAGATTCTTACTATGAACATATTTTGCTGTTGTAATGAGATAAATTGAAAAGTGATCCTGGTGTGCTATTGAATGATTCCAGAGAAGAGAAAACATCGTATTCACTTACCATTTATCGGTCTACAAGAAACTAAGCTTAATTTTATTTTAATTTTAATAGTTGCCATTTGGAGTTTGCAAGAAGTCTGATTGTAGGTAGGAGAAAGCTCCTTCATGAAGACATTTGTGGATTTACTACTAAATGATGTCTTTCCCATTCCCATTTCCACACAGAACCAGCAATGATATGTTCAGAGGCTATGTCAGATATAGTCTATACCTCAACTGATTTAAGTGGTGGTGGTGTTTAATATTTACAACTTTTCTGGTGTCTTGCTGTAGGGGAGAAAAAATAATTTTCCCTCCACCCTTTTGAGTTGTTAGCTGAGACCCCTGTGATAAGAGACAGATTAACAAGGGAAAAACAAACAGAAGTTCACTAACATGTACAACTCATGTATACATGGGAGATGCCCGAGGAAAATGAGTAACTCAAAGATGTGGCTTAGAATTCAGGCTTAAATACTGTCTTAATAGGGAAAGGGGAGGAGGAGGATAGGTCTCTTAAGGGAGAATAAATGATTTTTAGGGAAGATGAATGGGCCCTTAAAAGAATACAGTCATGAGTTGCTTCATGATGGGGATATGTTCTGAGAAATCATCATTAGGTGATTTTGTCATTGCGTGATCACAGAGTACACTTACACCAGCCTGGATGGTATAGCCTACTATGCACCTAGGTGATATGGTGTAGCCTATTTGCTCCTGGGCTACAAACCTGTACAGCATGTCACTCTACTGAATACTTAGCAATTGTAACACAATGGTATTTGTGTATCTAAACATATCTAAACATAGAAAAGGTACAATAAAAATACAGTATAAAAGATAAAAAAATGGTACATCTATAGAGGACACTTACCATGAACGGAGCTTGCAGGACTGGAAGTTCCTCTGGGTGAGTCAGTAAATGAGTGCTGAGTGAATGTGGAGGCTAGGACATCACTGCACACTGCTGTAGACTTTAGAAACACTGTACACTTAGGCTACCCTAAATTTATAAAAAATATTTTTCTTTTTTTAATTTTTGTTTTTTTTCAGATGTACATCATATTTCGAATTCTGTATACATTACATCATGTTCACCACCTGAACACTAATTATAGTGCATCCCCTCACGTGTGAGCCTAATCACCTCTTTTGCCCTCCCACATCCCCGCTTCCCTAATGGTAACCACCAGTCCAATCTCCAATGCTATGTGTTTTTTTCTTTTTTGTCGTTTTTATCTTCTACTTATGAGTGAGATCATATGGTGTTTGACTTTCTCCCTCTGACTTATTTCACTCAGCATAATACCCTTAAGGACCATCCATGTTGTCACAAATGGCCAGATTTCATAATTTCTTATGGCTGAGTAGTAGTCCATCGTGTATAAATACCCCATCTTTTTTATCCATTCATCCCTTGATGGGCACCTAGGTTGCTTCCACGTCTTGGCTCTAGAGTATAATGCCGCAATGAACATAGGGGTGCAAGTATCTTTACGCCTTTGTGTTTTCAAGTTCTTTGGATAAATACCCAGCAGTGGAATAGCTGGATCATATGGTAGATCTAGCCTTAATTTTCTGAGGATACTCGAAACTGCTTTCCATAGTGGCTGCACCAGTTTGCACTGCCCCCAGCAATGAACAAGGGTTCCCTTCTCTCCACACCCTCTCCAACATTTGTTGTTTCCTGTCTTGTTAATTATAGCCATTCTGACCAGAGTGAGGTGACACCTCATTGTAGTTTTGATTTGCATTTCCCTGATAGCTAGTGATGTTGAGCATCTTTTCATATGCCTCTTGGCCATCTGTATATCTTCTTTGGAGAAATCTGTGTTCAGATCTTTTGCCCATTTTCTAATTGGATTGTTGGTTTTTTTGTTGTTGAGCAGTATGAGTTCTTTGTATATTTTGGATATTAACCCCTTATCTGATATGTGGTTTGCAAATATCTTCTCCCAATTGTTAGGTTGTCTTTTCGTTTTGTTGATGGTTTCCTTTGCTGTGCAGAAACTTGTTAGTTTGATGTAGTCCCATTTGTTCAGTTTTTCTTTTGTCTCCTTTGCCTGGTCAGACATGGGACTTGAAAATATGCTGCTCAGACCAATGTCATAGAGCGTACTGCCTATGTTTTCTTCCAGAAGTCTCATAGTTTCGGGCCTTACATTCAGGTCTTTAATCTATTTTGAGTTGATTTTTGTGCATGGTGGAAAGAAATGGTCTACTTTCATTCTTTTGCATGTGGCTGTCCAGTTTTCCCAACACCATTTATTGAAGAGACTCTCCTTTCTCCATCGTATACTCTTGGCTCCTGGTCGAATATTAGCTGTCCATAAATGTGTGGGTTTACTACTGGGCTCTCAATTTTGTTCCATTGATCTGTTCCATTGATTATGCTAGTACCATGCTGTTTTGGTTACTATGACTTTGTAGTATAATTTGAAATCAGGGAGTGTGATACCTCCAGCTTTGTTCTTTTTTCTCAGGAATCCTTTGGCTATTCGGGGTCTTTTGTTGTTCCATACAAATTTTAGGATTCTTTGTTCTACTTCTGTGAAAAATGTTGTTGGAACTTTGGTAGGGATTGCGTTGAATCTATAGATTGCTTTAGGAAGTATGGACATTTTAACGATGTTAATTCTTCCAATCCAAAAGCATGGAATATCTTTCCATTTCTTTGTGTCTTCTTCGATCTCTTTCAACAATGTTTTATAGTTTTCGGTGTACAGATCTTTCACCTCTTTCGTTAAGTTTATTCCTAGGTATTTTATCCTTTTTGTTGCAATTGTAAATGGGATTGTATTCTTAATTTCTCTTTCTGCTACTTCGTTGTTAGTGTATAGAAATGCAACCGATTTTTGTACATTGATTTTGTATCCTGCAACTTGACTGTATTCCTTTATTATTTCTAAAAGTTTTTTAGTGGACTCTTTAGGGTTTTCTAGATATAAAATCATGTCATCTGCAAAGAGTGACAGTTTCACTTCTTTTCCAATGTGGATCCCTTTTATTTCTTTTTCTTGCCTGATTGCTCTGGCCAGGACTTCCAATACTATGTTAAATAAGAGTGGGGACAGTGGGCATCCTTGTCTGGTTCCTGTTCTTAGAGGGATAGCTTTCAGTTTTTCTCCGTTGAGAATGATATTTGCTGTGGGTTTGTCATATATGACCTTTATTATGTTGAGGTATTTTCCTTCTATACCCATTTTATTTCGAGTTTTTATCATAAATGGATGCTGTATCTTGTCAAATGCTTTCTCTGCATCTATTGAGATGATCATGTGATTTTTATTCTTCATTTTGTTAATGTGGTGTATCACGTTGATAGATTTGCAGATGTTGAACCATCCCTGCATCCCTGGAATGAAACCCACTTGATCATGATGTATGATCTTTTTAATGTATTGTTGTATTCGATTTGCTAGTATTTTGTTGAAGATTTTTGCATTGATGTTCATCAGTGATATTGGCCTGTAATTTTCTTTTTCTGTGTTGTCCTTGTCTGGTTTTGGTATCAGGATAATGTTTGCTTCATAGAAGGAGTTAGGAAGCCTCCCCTCCTCTTCAATTTTTTGGAAGAGTTTGAGAAGGATATGTATTAAGTCTCCTTGGAATGTTTGGTAGAATTCACCAGGGAATCCATCTAGTCCTGGACTTTTAGTTTTTGGGAGGTTTTTGATTGCTGTTTTGATCTCCTTACTGGTGATCGGTCTATTCAAATTTTCTACATCTTCTTGGTCCAGTTTTGGAAGGTTGTATGTTTCTAAGAATTTATCCATTTCTTCTAGATTATCCAATTTGTTGGCGTATAGCTTTTCATAGTATTCTCTTATTATCTTTTGTATTTCTGAGGTGTCTGTTGTAATCTCTCCTCTTTCATTTCTGATTTTATTTATTTGAGCTTTCTCTCTTTTTTTCTTGGTGAGTCTAGCTAAGGGTTTGTCAATTTTGTTTATCTTTTCAAAGAACCAGCTCTTGGTTTCATTAATTTTTTCTGTTGTCTTTTTAGTCTCTATATCGTTTATTTCTGCTCTGATTTTTATTATTTCCTTCCTTCTTCTGATTTTGGGCTTTGTTTGTTGTTCTTTTTCCAGTTCCTTTAGGTGCGCTTTTAGATTGTCTATTTGGGATTTTTCTTCTTTGTTGAGGTAGGCCTGAATTGCTATAAACTTCCCTCGTAGAACCGCTTTTGCTGTATCCCACAGATTTTGGCATGTCGTGTTTTCATTTTCATTTGTCTCCAGGAATTTTTTGATTTCTTCTTTGATTTCTTCATTGACCCAATCATTGTTCAGTAGCATTTTGTTCAATCTCCACATTTTTGTGGCTTTTCTGGTTTTCTTTCTGTAGTTGATTTCCAGTTTCATACCTTTGTGGTCAGAAAAGATGCATGGTATTATTTCGATCTTCTTAAATTTATTGAGACTTATTTTGTGGCCTAATATATGATCAATCCTGGAGAATGTTCCATGGGCATGTGAAAAGAATGTGTAATCTATGGTTTTTGGGTGGAATGTTCTGTATATATCTACTAAGTCCATCTGGTCTAATGTGTCCTTTAAGGCGAGTGTTTCCTTATTGATCTTCTGTTTGGATGATCTATCCATTGGTGTAAGGGGAGTGTTGAAGTCCCCTACTATTATTGTGTTACTGTCTATTTCTCCTCTTATGTCTGTTAATAATTGCTTTATATATTTAGGTGCTCCTATGTTGGGTGCGTAGATATTTACAAGTGTTATATTTTCTTGTTGGATTGTTCCCTTTATCATTATGTAGTGCCCATCTTTGTCTCTTATTACAGTTTTTGATTTAAAGTCTATTTTGTCTGATATTGGTATTGTTACCACCACTTTCTTTTCTTTGCCATTTGCATGCAATATCTTTTTCTATCCTTTCACTTTCAGTTTGTGAGTGTCTGTAGGTCTGAAGTGTGTCTCTTGTATGCAGCATATACATGGATCCTGTTTTTTTATCCAGTTGGCCACCATATGGCATTTGATTGGAGCATTTAGTCCATTGAAATTTAAAGTAGCTATTGATAAATATGTATTTATTTTCATTTTGTCACTTTTTCTTTTTTTTGGGTGTTTTAGTAGTTCTTCTCAGTTCCTTTCTTTTTCTCTTGCTGTCTTCCCTTGTGGTTTGACGGCTATCTTTAGTAATATATTTGATTTCTTTTGTCTTACTTTTTTTCCTCCTTATTATAGGTTTCTGGTTTGTGGTTACCATGAGGATCCTATTTAATATACTATGCATATAACAGTCTATATTGAGTAGATAGACTCTTTAGCTTGACCTCTTTCTAAAAGCTCTACTTTTTCACTCCCCTCCTCCCACATTATATGTTTTTCACATCATATATAGTCTTTTTGTTTAGTGTGTGTCTATCCATTACCCTCTTATCATTGAAATAGGTGATTTTAGTACATTTGTCTTTTAACCTTCATATTATCTCCACAAGTAGTTGATCTGCTGCCTTTACTAAACTTTTACTTTACAAGTGATTTTATTGCCTGTTTTTTGTTGTTGCTGTTTTGGGGTTTTTTGATAATTTTTTTTTTAATCTCTATTTGTGGTCATTGCTTTCCCACTTAAATAAGTCCCTTCAGCATTTCTTGCAGAACTGGTTTATTGGTGATAAACTCCTTTAATTTTTGCTTGTCTGGGAAGCTCTTTATCTCTCCTTCCATTCTGAATGACGACCTTGATGGATAGAGTATTCTTGGTTGTAGGTTTTTTCCTTTTAGCACTTTAAATATGTCCTGCCATTCTCTTCTCGCCTGTAGGGTCTCAGCTGAGAAGTCCGCTGATAGCCTGATGGGCTTCCCTTTATATGTCACTTGTGGCCTTTCTCTTGCTGCTTTTACAATTCTCTCTTTGTCTTTAATTTTAGACATTTTGATTATAATATGTCTTGGTGTGGCCCTCTTTGGGCTTCTCTTGTTTGGAGCTCTCTGTGCTTTCTGAACTTGGATGTCTGTTTCCTTCCTCAGGTTAGGAAAATTTTCCTCTGTTATTTCAACAAATAAATTTTCTGCCCCTTTGTCTCTCTCTTCTCCTTCTGGGACCCCTATAATCTGAATGTTAGCATGCTTGATATTGTCCCAGAGTTCCCTTACACTGTTCTCATTCTGTCTAATTCTTTTTTCTCTTTTCTGTTCTGCTTGGGTGATTTCCTCTAGTCTTTCATCTAGCTCACTGATCCGTTCTTCTGCTTCCTCTACTCTGCTATTGAGTCCCTGTAGTGAATTTCTCATTTTGAGTATTGTATTCTTCATTTCTGATTGTTTTTTTTTAATATCTTCCAGTTCTTTGCTGATGTGCTCACTGTGTTCATCCATTCTTCTCCACATATCTGTGAGCATCCTCATGATATTTTGTTTGAATTCTTTGTCGAGTAGGTCGCTAGTTTCTGTTTCCCTTAGTTCTTTTTCTGGAGTTTTGTGCTGTTCCCTTGCTTGGAAAGTATTCCTTTCCCTCCTCATTATGCCTCTTTCTCTGTGCTATTTTCTTTGTACTAGGTGAGTTGGCTGTGTCTCCTGACCTTGGAGAAGTGGCCTTATGTATGAGATGCCTTATGAGACCTAGCAGTGTGCTTCCCTCTCGTCACCAGTCCATAAGAACCAGGAGTGACCCCTTTGTGGGCTACTTGTGTTCTTCTGCTGTGGCAGGGTTGCTCCCACTGCAGGTACCCAGGGAGTCTGATCTTCCCTTCCCCGGCCAGCTGTTTGTAAATCTGGTCTGGGGGGACCTCAGCACTGTTGGCTGCAAAAGTCTATCAGCACACTCTTATTGCAATTGTCCTCTTAATTGGGTTGGTACCCAGTGTAGCTGGTTGCTAGACTGAGGGGCTACAGTTGTGATAGGCCTGAGGCCAACAAGGCTGATGTCAGTTCTCTTAGGAGTGCAGCTGAGTGGGGCTAGCCCTTGGCATGGAGGCACTCAGTTGTTTCAGGCTTTGGAAGGTGGGCTGATCCTTTTTATGGCTATTTGTGAAGCACAAGTCTTCTGCCGCTGATAGACCTCACTCCTCACTGGACTACATACACTGCCAACACAGTCCTGGTCCGTGCACACTTCTCAACCCCCTGGAGGGTACCCCAATGCCACACTGCAGTGGCTCCCACTTCTCCCGCAATGCCCCCCACAGTTCACCTGGTCCTCACACAGGCCCTGCCCCACAGAGGCAGACACCCTTGCCTGCCTGTAGAGGATCAAGGCACTCAGTCAATGCAGGCTAAAAAGTAGCCTCAGGGCTTGCTGTTAAGTGAGGCCAGTCCCTAGGGCAGGTTGCCTGCCCTGCTGAACTGGATTAAATCCGTGCTCTAGTGGGTGTGGCAGACCCCTGGGCTAACAGCCCAAGGAATGCACTTCAATGGCCCCCACCGGTGTCCTTATCAGCATGCCTGGACCAGCTCAGAACAATGGCCCCCACCAATGTCTTAGTCTCCGGAGAGGACTCTCCTCTCACCAAGATGCCCCCAGAGCCCACCAGGTGAGTCTCGTTTCACCAAAGAACAGTTAGCCTTCTCTCTGGTGACTTTAGGTTGCTGCAATGAGTGAGTTTGAGCGTGGGCCCTTTAAGACCCGGATCTTTTCGGCTTTCGCCTGATAGCTTTTCTGGGAGTGTCCTTGCTGCAGTTAATAGCCAGCAAAGCCAGATAGTAAGACCCCCCATCTCAGTTGGGCTGAGTCCCAAGGATGGTTATAGCAGTATTGCCCCTGCTCCGGACCTCACTCCTCCAGGGAGGGCTGCGTACCTTAGGGTGGCTCCCGCCTGGCCAGCTGAAAAGCTCCACTGCTCCCAAAGGTGGCTTTTTTCCTCTCTGGCTGGAGTTACTGCCTCTTCTGCCTTCATCAGGACTGTCCCTTGTCATGGGGGTTCTTTTTATCCAGTTTTCAGTTTTCAATCCAGGGTGATTCTTCCCCAAATTGTTGTAACCTAGTTGTGTTCATGGGAGGAGGCGAGTTCAACGTCTACTCACCGCTCCATCTTGACGAGATCTCTAAAAAAATATTTTTCTTTATTCAATAATAAATTAACCTTAACTTACTGTAACTTTTTTACTTTACAAACATTTTAATTTTTTAAAACTTTTTGACTCTTTTGTAATAACAGTTTAAAACAAACACATTGTACAGTTTTACAAAAAAAAATTTCTTTATATCCTTATTCTATAAGATTTTGTCTATTTAAAATTTTTTTTTACTTTTTAAATTTTTTTCATAAAAACTAAGACACAAATACATATGTTAGCCTAGGCCTACACAGGGTCAGAATCATCAATATCACTATCTTCACTTCCACATCTTGTCCCACTGGAAGGTCTTCAGGGGCAATAACATGCATGGAGCTGTCATCTCCTGTGATGACATGCCTTCTTCTGGAATATTTCCTGAAGGACCTCCCTGAGGCTATTCTTGAGGAGTTTTCACTCTTTTCAGAAATATGTCCATGGTGGTTTGCTTGGTTTGTTTCTTTTTTCATCACAGATTTGCTTGTATGCAGATAATGCACCATGAACATTCCTCTCTATTAATAAAAACCTTTTTATGTTGGGCTTCATGTTTTGAAACTTTTTAAGGAGCTTGTTAGGGTCTCTAAAAGCTTCTGCTAAACCCCTCACTGTGAGTTTTCTTGTAGGTTCTTTTTCTTCTTCAGTTTCCTTTTCTCTTGCCTCTTCTTCAGCTGTGTATTCTTGTCCCAGTTTAACAACTCCTCATTGGTCATTTTCTCAGGAACCACCTCTAGGCGCTCCTCAGTGTCATCCTCATCCACACCCAAGTTAAAGTTGTTTGCCATCTCAACCACAGCCTTGTTAAATGGCAACCTCCTCATCTTTGGCAGATGCTTGAAGTCACAGACAAACCTCGAATGTCTTCTAGATGTCATTGACACACACCTTGGTGACAGCACCCGAAGCCCAAGCAAGGTTCTTGATGCAGTCATAGATGTTGTAGTCCTTCCAGAACTGCATCAGTGTCTTCTCAGTGTCTTTTCCTCTGTTGTAGCAATAGCCTGGGCAAAAGTCCTCATCAGGTAGTACCCCTTAAAAGCTGCTATAACTCCTTGATCCATTGGTTGGGTCAATGAGGTAGTGTTCAGAGGGAAAAACACCACTTTGATATTGGAATGATGATCGCCAATAAAAGGAGGCGCCTGAGAGCATTATCAACAATAAGCAAAATATTGAACAGTATGTTATTCTCCAAACAGCACTTCTCCATTTCACTGGCATAGCAATTCAGAAGGGTATCTTGGAAGAGGATCTGGGTCATCAAGACTTTTTATTGCTCCTGTAGTACACTGGCAGTGTGTGCTTATTGATATGTTTGAAGACCCTCGGATTCTCACTGTGTCAGATAACAAAGGGCTTCCATTTGTAGGCTGCCACATTGCCCCAAAGCAAGACTGTTACCCTGTCCCTAAAAGCCTTGAAACCTGGCATTGACTTGGCTTCCTTATGGATGAAAGTCCTTTCAGGCATCCGTTTCCAGAATAGGGAGGTTTCATTGTATTGAATATTTGCTCTGGCAAGTAATTTTCCTCCACAATCAGCCTATGTAGAGTTTCCAAAAATTCTTCAGCTGCCTTCACATCAGCACTCAGAAACTTACCACTCACTTGCACATTAAGTGATGACTTATGATTCTTAAATCATGTGAGCCATCCAGAACTAACAGTAAATTCAACATCATAGTTGGGTCCAGTCTTTTCTTTCAACATCTCAAATTTTTGCTTTGGTCGTGATCATCATGGTGCTGAGAGGGATACACTTCTGTGTCTGGTCTTCAATCCAGGTCATTAGAAGTTTCTGCATGTCTGATATAGGCCCTTCTTGAATTTTGGTTTCATTGCCTTCGATGAAGCAGATCCTTAACAGCTTCCGTCATTTTGTTCTTGTTCTTCGAGATCGTAGCTATGGTGCAATGGGACATGCCTGATTGGCACGTAGTAACTATCACTGACTTTCCACCTTTGAAGACTCTAATCACTTTTTTTTTTTCATTCTCTCTCTTTTTTTGAGGAAGATTAGCCCTGAGCTAACATCTGCTGCCAATCCTCCTCTTTTTGCTGAGGAGACTGGACCTGAGCTAACATCCATTCCCATCTTCCTCTACTTTATATGTGGTATGCCTACCACAGCACGGGTTTTTGCCAAGCGGTGCCATGTCCGCACCCGGGATCTGAACTGGCGAACCCCGGGCCGCCGAGAAGCAGAACGTGCGAACTTAACAGCTGCGCCACGGATCCGGCCCCTCTAATCACTTTCAGTTTCATGTACAGGTCAATCTCTTGATGTGGCCTCTTACTGGCAACATTAGCAGTGGACTTTGTATGATTAGGGGCCATGGTGAACAAAACAACATGAAATTAAATTAAGTGCAAGAGAAGATACAATCAAGAGATGTGGTAAACACGAGATGTATGAGGCTGCTGTTGGTGTAACACAGAATAATGTTTTACAGTAAACTTGTTTTAAGTAGAAGGAATATACTGTTTTAAGTAGAAGGAATATACTGTAAAGTAATGATAAAATCTATAGTATAGTAAAATCTATAGTATAGTAAATACATAAGCCAATAACACAGTGATTTATTATCATTATCGAGTATTATGTCCCACACATAATTGTATGTGTTATACTTTTACACAACTGGCAGTGCAGTGGGTTTGTTTACACCAGCATCACTACAAACATGTGAGTGATGCGTTGCACTATGCCATTACTATGGCTCTGACGTCTCCAAGTGATAGGAATTGTTCAGCTCCATTATAATTGGGGCCCACTGTCGTATATGCGGTCCATTGTTGACCAAAATGTTCTTATGCAGTGCATGACTGTAGACGGGAGGTATGATAGTTTGTGACAAAGTTTGTCTGGTTTGTTATGAACTTCCAGTCTCCTCTCCTGTGGTAACAGTCAATTTTCCCCAGTTAATTAAACCCCTGGGGATGGAATTTGTGGCAACTGAGCTTCTTTTGGAGGATCTGACTTTAGGCAGATAAGAGGAGACCAGAGAAGCCTCTCTCTGCATTTGCTGTTTTTCAAGTGCCTACAGCTCAAAATAATCTATATGCCAAAGTGGCACCTTTCAGCATAGTATATTGTGCTACCCTTCACTGCCCTAAAGAATAATCATAATTACTTCACAATTAGGTGATTTAATATCCTCTACTAGAGGCTACCTTCAAAGGTCAATGAAAATTTGAGTAGAGCTAACTGGCTCTCCAGTAAACAAACCCTTATATCTTAAGGATTTTTAACCTTTGTACTTCACGATAATGTTCTCTTGGACCCAGGGATTGGATTTTAACCAAAATCCAACATCTGGAAAACTTTTAGTGGTATTTAAATGAGTTGGTAATTGTCTCTAAATTGATTAATTTAATAAATAAATAAGTAAATCTAAAAGGCACTAGCTAGAAAAAATTTAAAATAAACTTAGTTCAAACAATTCTTCCAACATGTGAGCAATAACTCCAAAAGAATTTGGTATTGAATTGGATTTTTAAAAATGCACACGAATTTTCAGTTACTGTTACAAAGGTATTGCCGATGTCTAATCTTCAGATTTAGAAAACCATCAGTGTGGGATGGAAGTTCACTCATTAATACAATCTCCAGAGCAGAAGATTGGTATTAATAGTAATGGAGCGAACTTTTACTGCAGGGTCAGTGCAACCACTGGGTAGACTCCAGGACCCAAAGGGACACCTGCAGATGTCATGTTAGTATTTGATCGTCATGCAGGTCTGCATCGCTGCTCTCTTCTTGGTATTCACATGCCTACAGCAGTAGCTTGATGTGTTCTTCACGGAGTACTTTTCTTTTTTTCAGCTACATCTGTGGTGAAGGAAAATGCTGCATCTCTGAATTTGTGTTTGGGATATTGTCACAGTGTTACATGCAATGGCATGCCATTTTGTGACACCAGGCAATCTGTTCAAAACTTTAAAGAAAAGTGAGCATTTCTCAACCAAGGGACATGATCAGTTCTGTGAAAGTGTTTTTATGTTATGTTTATTTTTCTTACTGATGTTACATTTCAGAAATCTTTCCATATTTGAAATATTTTCATGTATAGTTCCTTACTTAGAAAGTACATGAGAAATAGGTCACATTTTTAAATATGGCAGAAATGCAAACTTTATATTTCACGATTGAATAAAAGAGTAGTAAAAATTGTACCTTTATTTTGGTGCTGGTATTAAAAATATGGTTCATAACGCATGATCATTATCTTTCTTTACATGGGCTTTATATCTGAGTGGCTTCTAAAATACTACAAGCAAAACAGGATTAAAATTGGAGTCATAAAATTAATGAAGACAAAAACCTTATAGTCATACTTAAAATGGCCCTGAATTAATATAAATGAAATTTCTTCATTTGCAGTAACATTCAACCACCCTCTCTGGACTTATTCCCTTTCCTGCTCCCTTCTTAAGGGAGCTATTATTTTGGCCTTACTATGTTTTCTTCTAGATTTTTTTATTCTCTATTCAGAGCTCACATGTGAAGTCTCAAAAGTCTTTGAAAAGAAGTCAGCTTGTGAAATTTTTCACCAAAGTTGTTACTTGTATTTAGATTTTACCTGGAAGTTATTTTTCTTTGAAGCAGTAAAATAAATCTTTTTCAGCATGGTAGGACTTTGCCATTTAAAAGGATTTTCTTTGGGGGCTGGCCCCGTGGCCGAGTAGTTAAGTTCGCGCACTCTGCTGCAGGCGGCCCAGTGTTTTGTTGGTTCAAATCCTGGGCGAGGACATGGCACTGCTCATTGAGCCACGCTGAGGCAGCATCCCACATGCCACAACTAGAAGGACCCACAATGAAGAATATACAACTATGTACCAAGGGGCTCTGGGGAGAAAAAGGAGAAAATGAAATCTTTAAAAAAAACAATTAAAAAAATAAAAGGATTTTCTTTGAAAGAAATAGAATCTTGAAAGTTACAATTGCAACAATTTCCTTCTTTAAGCAAAACAAAAAGAATTTTTTGCTGAATTGTAGACTCAATTTCTAGTGTAAACCCATATAAATCTAATTTTCAAAAATTTGAATGATCTGACAATAGATTGGGCATGGAATTTTTCCTCATTGTTATTTGCTTATGTAATGTTCAATAATTAAGTACAATTTGTATAAAGTAATTCCAGAGAGAAGTTTCAAAATCATAGGTTTTCCCAGAACACAGACACACACACACACATACGATCTCCAATAATGAATATCCAGGGGAAAAAATGATTTAAACTTCTTTTTTTAACAAACAAGCTACTTGTGAGGAATTTCCCACCAAAAATATTTCCTCTCTTCATGAATCGCCTCTTTTCCAGAATCCCCACATTTTTCACATGTTCCAGTAAAAGATATCATTAGGTAGTGTTAAGAGGGTCAAGATACTTAGGAGAGAGGCCGGCTTGGTGGTGCAGCGGTTAAGTTGGCATGTTCCACTTCTTGGTGGCCTGGGGTTCGTTGGTTCGGGTCCCGGGTATGGACCTGGCACTGCCTGGCATGCCATGCTGTGGTAGGCATCCCACGTATAAAGTAGAGGAAGATGGGCATGGATGTTAGCTCAGGGCCAGTCTTCCTCAGCAAAAAGAGGAGGATTGGCAGTAGTTAGCTCAGGGCTAAACTTCCTCAAAAAAAAAAGATACTTAGGAGAGATATGGAATAGAGAAACCAAATCATCCAAATATGATATTTTGAAAAAAAGGCTACAAACAACCATTTTATAAGACTATATCTACATATATATTTAAAAATATTTCTATGCATATAAATACTAATGAAATACGGCCTATCCCATAGAGAAAAATGTTTTGACCCAGTAGTTCATGCTCTGAATGGTGTAGCCAATTGACAATGTGCATAGCAACTGTGGATAATAAACTCTGGTTGCTTAGCCATAATGATAATATCTCATCTTTGAGTAGTGCTTTTATGGTTTACATAGTTCTTCCATTTATTATCCCAAATAAAAGTGACTTCCTTTTTGCACATGAGAAAACAGAGACTCTGGGAGATTGCATGTGTTCTGTGGGGTCACTCACCAAGCAAATGGCAGGGCCATGCCTGAACCCCAGGACTGTCTCAATCTAAAGCTTTTGCTCTTTGCTTTAACCCACGCTGTCTCAATCTTGCAATCTTGCAATAAAAAGCGCAGTCACTATTCCTGTTTTGGCTGCTAAATTATTGGCAAGGACTCTGATTCCTGAGATGTGTATTTTCAGCCCTCTTTCATTTCTCAGCCACTGTCACGTTTAGTTTTGTCTCTTGCACTGCCCCAGAAGCAGCAGTAGGGGATTCAGTCACGGCTTTACCCGATAACTTGAGTGGAAGGTGGGCCATCAAGTCCACTCAAGGTTTCAGTTCCTGGCTTTATATGGAGGGGAAAGAAACTGATCCATGTGACATCAGGCTTCTTCAAAACTGTACTGCATAGACTGTAGTGACTCAGAATTCTAGCCTACTCCCAACCCTTATTTTATGACTTGGAGGAATTCCATCACCATTGTTTTTTAATATTCCCCAAGAAAGAATACAAAGGGTTCTGGACGTGGAAGGCTGAGTGTTGAAAGACGAGCGTTTATATGAGAAGCAATGTAGTGCGGCAGCCGGGAGCTGACTCTGAACTCTGGGTTCTACTTCTGGCTCTGCTGTTTCTAGCCCTGTGACCTTGAAGTTACCTAATGTCAATTTCCCGTCTGTAAAATGGGGACAATAGTAGTAATACCTATCTCATAAGGCCATTGTCAAGAATAGATGAGCTAATAGCTATGAAGTGCTTGCGGTGTTGCCTGACACACAACAAGTGCTACATAGATGTTGGATATCATTTGGCATTGAAGAACTTTTTCTACACTTGAAAAAAACAATGGCACAGCATATCTTTATGGTGCTTAAAGTGATGTCTAAAGTCAAATGAGAGCACAATTATGTTAAATATACCCAGATTATTGCACACTGGAACAGGATTATGCTGTGTAAATCAGAACCAACTACGTGGACATGATCAGTGACTATACCTAAGGGATATCATTTGCAGTGGCTAAAATAGTGCAAAGAAGTATTGGGTGAATGATTTACAGATAGTTTATTAAAAGAAAATCTCTCTAATTCAATAAATCAGTCAATCAGCAAGGATGTGTTGACTTATGACTTTCAAAAGATTGTTAATTTATTATGCTGAACTCACATGCCGGAAGAATCAATTGATGAATGGATAAAGAAGATACACACACACAATGGGATACTACTCAGCTATAAAAAAGACAGAATCGTCCCATTTGCAACAACATGGACAGACCTTGAGGGTATAATGTTAAGTGAAATAAGCCAGACAGAGAAAGACAAACACTGCGTGATTTCACTCATACGTGGGAGATAAACAAGCACAGAGATAAAGAGAACAGATTAGTGGTTACCATAGAGAAGGGGGGGTGAAAGGGGCAAAGGGGCACACACATATGGTGACAGATAAAAATTAGACTATTGATGGTGAGCACAATGGAGTCTATACAGAAACTGTCAGATAACAATGTGCACCTGAAATTACATAATGTTATAAATCATTATGATCTCAATAAAATAATTGGTAAAAAAAAAGCCTAAATGAAAGAGTGGTGCTGTAAAAAATTAGATTTCTTAAAGGAACTTAAAATGCTGCATCTTTCCGTTTACCCAGCCATCTGAGAATCTAGTGGGAGGCGGCATGCCATGATCACTATGCTGTCTGTGAAAGAGCAGGGGTTGGCTTCAGCCCTATCTGAGTTTGAATCCAGCTCAATCCAGCAAGATGTGTCAGTTTAGACATTTTTAACTGTCCCACCCTCAGTTTTTTTAATCTGCAAAAGAATCATGAGGATAATAATACCTACCCCATAAGTTTTTTTCACTCATTGAATGAATAATCTACGTAAAGGGCCTAGATCTGTATACAATATAGTTTAGCTTTTTTAAATGAATTGCTCAATCTCCCACTCTTAATGCTATTTCTCTGCTGTTCCCAAGACAGAAACCTGGGGATTGTCTTCGATTTATTTTTCTCTCTTAAATCACCCCCACCTTACTTTCAATTGTATTGCCAAGGTCTTGCTAATGATACTTCCCTAATCCGTCTCATAACTAGCCTGTCATTCTGCTTCCATTATTTCTTGATGGGGTTTTCCAATAATCTCTTATTAGATCTCCTTTCCAATAAATGTGTATTGTAAGTACTTTAATTAACTATTGGGACAAGGGTTGTGTTTATTTATTTATGTTTGTAACATTAATGCCATCCCAGTGCCCAATACATAGTAGATACCAAATGTACATACACACACACATTTTTTTTAATTAGCAAAAGATTGGAATTCCAGTCACCATCATTGAAATTACTCTTCAAAATGTAAAACTGATCACATTATTCCCTGGTTATAAGCTTTTGGTGGCTTCCCATTTGCATTACTTGGGGTTCTCCAGAGAAATAGCGACACATAAAATTAATCCTCACATCATTGCTCAGAGAATAATATCAAACTGTCGGCATGGAGTCTAAGGCCTTTTATGATTTGGTCTCTGTCTAACTCTTCAACTGTATCCTCTGCCGTTCTGAACCACTCACAGTACCACTCAAGAGCCATGCATCATTACCCCCTGAGCCGTGACTTCTGATGTTTCCTCCACACCAAAAGTCCCTGTCATCACGCTATATGTCTTTACTTTTAAAAACTCATTTTCAGTATTTTTTCCTTTTGTGAAGGCTTTCATGATCTTTTTCATTTTGCCCCCTCTTGGAAGATTTTGGCTTCCACTAGTCGGTGCCTCTGCTGTTCCATGTGCATTCTCCCAGTGTGGAACTCACGGCGCCATTATAATGATTGTTGTGTAGTTTCTTCTAGGACTTCCCTGAGAGCAAGAACATACTTTAGCCCTCTTTTTATTTGCATCTCTAGTAGGAAGACAAGTTCTTAACAGGTTCCTAGTTAATACTGTTGAATTTATTCATGGGAAAATGAATTAGTGAGTTGATTTTTTTAAAATAGCACAGAAAATTTTTCTTATTTTCATTATTCTGTTTTTCTAGAATGTTTTCTCTTTTAGAACCCAGAACACAGTTTGAATTGTTGATATTACAAGGAACCATCCATCCCAAACTTCATGAAGTTTGAAATTCTCAGCAAAGGGGCCTGTCCTTTAAGTCTCTAGAAACTTCTATTTTATCACAGACCTCACCTCAGAGGGTTAACATAATATAGGCTGTTCTGTTAAACAGAATGAAATCTCAAAGGTGTGAGGAAATCCTTACGAAAAAGGGAGTCATATATAATAAGAGAATGGCCATTTTCACAAGTTTTTTGACTCGTGTGCTAGCAGCATGTTTTTTAAAAGTTTTCAACACACACATAAATGAAAACATTAATTTATGAAAGAACCATAGACTCAACTACCCAGGATAATGATACATAACCTCTGAAGAGCAGGAGGGCACAAGTGAGATTTTCCAAATTTAGCAATAAAGAAATCCCATAAATATACTATTCTGCATTTATTTACCAAAAGATGCACTGAGAATTGAAGCCATCAAGTCAAATATATTTAAAATGTAATGCAAATGAACCCAGTAAATTGAATAAATTGGTTAGTCATTTTGTGTTTCATTCTTATAATTTTTGTGCTTTTTCCTTTCTTATATTTTTGTACTTTAGCTAATGTATAATTGCTACCAGCTTTCTATTCTCTCCTCAAATTGTGTAAATATGATGCTTGAAGTCCCATTCCACTTAGAGATTAAAAGCTCATGTGAGTTACCAGAGTTTATATCAGGTCAATACTGAAAATATTTCTGTAGCTATTACAGCTTTCTAAATGAAGATTTTCTGCATCCCTGGTACTATAGAATAGGCTGAAAAGGCATGATAATAAATAGGGGTTTTTTTGGCCCTTGCAGCTAGGAGCTGGAAAATAGCTCTTGGATTATATTCTGTGCAGCTGTGGCACAAATTCAGACATTTCTCAGATGTTCACAATGCAGATGAATTAATATTAAAAGGAAGGGATGACCCCATTTCTTTTGTCAAGGTTAAGCTTCATGAAGCGTAAGAAAATTAAGAGGATTTTCCTCCCCTGAACTATTGATTCCTGCTAAGATGATCTTTGGTGAATTATCTTAAGTCATGTACTTTCCTAAGGATGTTGTGTTGCTATTGTGAAAGTGGTCTCATTCCTCAGACTTTGGGGTGCAGCACTGACTGGAAAGGGGCAGCGTGTGTGCTCGTTAACACGAGGCTTGGAGTAAGACGACCAGGTTCAAATTCAGAGCAAGTTACGGAACCTCGCTAAGATTTCATTTCCTCAGCTGGAAAATCCAGGTATTTAACATTACCGGTCCCATTGTGTTGCTGTGAGCTTTGATTGGGATAATCCATGAAACCTGGCACTGAGTAAGGATGCAACAAATGTTGTCTATTATCGTGATTAATTTATTCCCTGTTTGGTTTTCTATTTATTTTTATTAACAAACATTTTGGGAAAAATGTCAGAGCTTGGATTTTTAAATTTGGCATTTTTGGTAGTTGTATGAGCTACGACTTTCATTCCAAAGGTAAAAACCTTGATAAAGTTTGTTGTATATATAACCTACTTTAGTTTACTTGTGTAATGTCAGTTTCCCATCCTCCTCCTCTTCTCATCCCCCGTTCGCCTCCCAAATTTGACATTTTTGGTTAGGAGATATACGGAGAAGTTAGAGGCTGGGAGTGGTTCTCTTTGGCATTTCTCTCCTTAATTTCCAAAGTCTGTCTTTTCTATCAGTTATATTTTGCTCCAGGTTCACATGTGTAGGAAATATATGACGAGGCAGTGTCATCCCATGCTGTGCTTCAGACTAGTGTGTTTACCAGTAGACAGTCTGGCAGCCAGAGCTAGGTAAACACACGCCCATCAACAAAAACGCTGCATGGCAGGAAACGGACTCTGACTTGGAAATGGCATCCGGGAGTGGCCATCTTGGTGTCACACAAGGTGCCTAAGCTGCCAGAATGATGTCCAAGCTTACCGCTTCTCTTCTTTTTTGCCCTCCCTGGCATTATATAGCCTATAGCCTTTGTTCTGGTCCTGACACTTCTTGTACCAATCATTCTATCCCACTGTGTTCCTCTTCCAGAATAAGCTAATCCTAGTAGTTTTTTAATCCATTGATCAATTAATTAATTATTCTAGATAATTTATTAATGTACCTAATTTGAGTAACCTGGATTTGTGGAGTGATGAACCTAAGAGAATTATTCAGAATTATCTACTTTCCAAAGTATACAACATGGAATACTTTACAATTTTTGGATTTCCTGATGTATTAAAATATAATGCTGATTTAGGCAACAGCACACAAAAATTATGATAAAGAAATTAATTTATAAAAACAGTTGAAATAATCTAAGTTAAGGACAGCTGATCTTAGGTTCAGAGATATGTTTATAGAAGCAACAAGAATTTGAAGTCCTGTTAAAATATAAGTCAAGTCAAATGTTTGTTTATTGTTAATATACATTTATGAACTGGTAATATGAGGTTGGCTGCAAAAATTAGATTCAACCTCAGCAATCTTTAAGGTTAGATATGTTATTTGTAAGCTGAGGTAGGGTGAATTTTATTTCTGGTAATTAGTTCTTATAGGTGTGTTTACTTATTATAAGTATATTTAAATTAACAGTAATAAGGAGTTAATCATTTTTTGAATTCTCAAATATTTATTGTCTTGCAACTTGCAAACCGTCTAGACTGAATTCTAACTCTTCCTCTGAGCTTTTCTTGTGGCTAATTTTTTTACTTCAGTCAATAATTGGTAGGAACTTCCACTGAATTAAGTCGGAGGACAACAATTGTTTTTTCCTGCCTGCCACACTCCTTATCTTCTGTTGGAAAATGAAAAGCACCTTTTGTGTATTTCTATATTAACTTAGTCTTCCTGTAACCCATTCCCAGGGGCGCCTCTGTGATTCTGTATGGAATTTCCTTCTTAGTATCCTCCCTCTGTGCCACAGGAGGAGGCAGGCAACCAAGCAAAATAACGAAAGGCCTTCTCATGAATTTTTGAAGTTAGAGTTGTGGGAAAAGTTTCCTTTTACCTTGGGGGTGAACCTAAGAGAGGAAACAGAGCCTGGAATCTTCTTGGAATCTGCTGGGGGCAATAATTCCAGCCTTATTTAGAAGGTTTGTTTGAGAGAATGAAACAAGCAGGGCAAAAGAAGCAAATAGGAGAAATGGAGGGATACGAAGAGAGTAAGAGGGAGCTGGAGAATGGGAGAGCGAGAAAGTGAGAGAGTGCGAAAGCCACAGCTGCCCCAAGGCCTGGAGTTTGATTATAAGTCAATACAGTCAATGCAGTCCACATCTTGACTCAGCTAATTTTAGTGGAGTTTCTGTCACTTGAAACCAATAGAATCTTGATTAATAATAATAGCTTATAAGTTAGCAACTATGGGGTTTTATATGTTTGATTAAAATAATAAAATGGAAAGTAAAAAATTAAATATCTCTTGAAATAATTGCAAGAAAATGATTTAGTCTTGCTAGTCTTGCTAGAATCTTGTCCTCTAATTGTTTGCCTGCTATTGTATGGTATGAAATTATATATGTAATATGCACTATATATATATAATATATGTATTAATTATACTAAACCTAATTATAAAGAATTCTGTAAATATTAAGGTGTTCTATGTAAGCAGTAAGAAGATATTTCACTGTATTTTATTTCATTTTTATTTATTTTTTGAGGAAGATTAGCCCTGAGCTAAAGTCTGCTCCCAACCCTCCTCTTTTTGCTGAGGAAGACTGGCCCTGAGCTGACATCCATGCCCATCTTCCTCTATTTTATGTGGGACTCTTGCCACAGCATGGCCTGGCACGTGGTGTGTAGGTCCACACCCGGGATCCAAACCAGCAAACCCTGGGCCATTGAAGCGGAACATGCAAACTTAACCACTGTGCCACTGAGCCAGCCCCTATTTTACTGTATTTTAAATGAGTGAAGAAAAGAACCACAAAACCTTGATTCACCAGGACCATGATGGAAGGCTTGAGTGTTTAAACATAAATGTGTACTGTCTATTCTACAATAAGCCATTTCCTTCAAAACATAGAATGTTAATGTGATTTTGATCTTTGAAAAAGACAATGCAGCATTTTTGTGGTGGTGGTTGCTGCTGTTAGTAACTACGTTTACAATGGGAAAAGTGTGATGTTCGCTGAAATTCTGCTACTAAAGAATGACAATTAAGATAGCTGTTGTCAAATGGAAAAGTGCCATATTCTTTTCAGAAACGGGAGGAATGAAAGAACTGAGAATATGCAGGTATACTTATAGGATGATTGCTTATATATTCGTATCGTGTGTACATATGCAGATAATACTGATATAATACTTCAGTATTATATACTTACTATGTAATAGATACTTTATATACTTATACTTTAAGTATATATATATTAAGCATGTAATATGTAATACTTATGCTTTAATACTTACAAATACTTACATGGTGATTAGTATGTGACAGCCATTGTGCTAAACACTGTACATAGTTTCAACATATACAATATTAACTCAGAATGGGTGACAGACCTAATTGTAAACCTAGTTATAAAACCTCTAGACAAAAACATAATAGCAACTTTGTGAATATTAGTTAGGCAAAGATTTCTTAGATACAATGCCAGAATATTATCTATCTATATCTATCTGTCTATCTTGAACAAATTGGACCGTCAAAGTTAAAAGTTTCTGCTCTGTGAAGTCACTGTCAAGACATTGAAAAGGAATTGAAGAAAATATTTGCAAATCACACATCAGATAAAGCACTTTTGTACAGATCATATATAAACAACTCAACACATAAGAAAACAAACAACCAATACACAAAAATAAAAAACTAGGCAAAAGGTTAGAACAAACACTTCACCAAAGAAGACATATGGCAGAGAAGCATATGAAAAGATGCTTAACATCATTACTCATTTGGCAAATTAAAAGCACATGGACATAGCACTATAAGTCTATTAGAATGGCTTTTAAATAGAGCAACAACTCCTGGTACTGGTAAGGATGCAGAGCAACTGGAACTTCCACATGTTGATGGTAGAAATGTAAAGTGGAACAGCTACTTTGGAGAGCAATTTGGCAGTTTATCATAAAGAAAAACAATGACCCAGCAATCCAGCTTGGCATTACTCAAGTGAGATGAAAATTTCTATGTTCACACAAAAACCTGTAGGCATGTGCATATGGTAGCTTTATTTGAAATCACCAAAACTGGAAAGAACCCAAATGTTCTCCCGCTGGTGAAGAGATAAGCATACTGTGGTAAACCTGTACAATGGAATACTGCTCAGCAATACAAAGGGTGAAGAACTGGCAAATGGAACAAAATAGATAAATCAAAATGCGTTATACTGTGTGAAAACAGGTTCAAAAGGCTATATACTGGCTGATTCCATTATATGACATTCTTGGATTGGCTATCCTATTGGAACAGGGAACAGAGGTGTGGGGTGGGGAATGATTGACATTAAAGGAAAAGAGGTTTCTTTGGGAGGGAGGCGATGAAACTATTCTATATCTTGATTGTGGTGGTGAGTACATGGCTGTATGCTTTTGTCAACACTCACAGAACTGTATATTTAGGTAAATTTTATTGTTTGTAAATTACATGTTAATTTTGAAAATGAAAAAATAAATAATGGGATGTTGGCTTTACTTACAGTTCACGTCCATAAAACAAAATTTATATGGTTAGGGGTCTTGTCTCTGCAAGGCAAGGGTGGGGGGTGCTGCTCATATTATTTCTGTTGGCCACAATGCTGTGCAAGAGGGCATCACTTTGTACTTACAGTGACTGTATACTTATGGCTTTTTTACTTTTGTGTATTTGTTATATTTGACATTAAAAGTGTATAAAAGCAAAAAATTTTAAAAATTAAACCTGGAAGTAACCAAAATTCTAAGTCTCAAACTATGAAATATACATCCCAAGTTTAGTGAAATATGGACTAAATCAAGGAACAGTCCAAGAGAGAACACATATTTCTATAAATTTTGAGCAGTACACAGAGATCTGTAAAAATAGCAGCAACTGATATGAACTTATTATTTCTCACTTGAAATGACAAAATCAAGAGATGAATTCCAAATGACTCCACAAAAATGACAGGAGGATAGGGCTAAATGAGGAAACATGCCATAGTCATGAGAAAATGACTTTTGTTGTATGAGTGTGTTGGGGGAGTTTAAGGTTTTTTTCTGGAAGAGCGGATTATGTGAGCTATTGGGAGGAGGCTATGTATGCTACGTAGTGGCAAGAATGTCAGGATGGGGTGCTCTGATCTTCTGCTTATCTCCTGTGATGGACATTGTCTCAGTCATCCTGGGTCATTAGGTCCCTCTGCTTTCTGCTACAGAAGTTTCTAGAGTCTCAAAGTAGGCTGGAAGAAGCATGAAGATGAGAAGATCCAGCCCTCTCTCTCTTCTCTCTTCTCCTCAGCGTCTAGTGGAGTCTGGGTAGGGTGCATGCATGTGTTTTGGGTTTGCGTGTGGAGGTAGGTGGAGGGAGGCAGCCTACTTTCATCTTTCTTGCCAAGATATTTTCTTCACTCTCCAAGTCCTCACTCTCCTCTAGGACTTGCAAGTTTCCAGATAAAAGGCAAGAATATTCTGCATATTTTTGGTTTATCTTTCTGTTATATTCCATTCCTAAGGCATTGGGCTCAGTCCGTAATTAAGGAAAAGAATGGGGAAGATACGGGATGAAGAAAACAAGATTAATATCTCAAAATATCACATACCCATAATTACAACGTTAAAGTGCCTACAAACCTAAAAATAAATATACAATACATAGATGGAAAAACTCCAATATATAAATGAAAACAAAAATAAGTATAAAAGCTTTTTCTTAGATATGAAGACACTAGGAAAAGATCAATTCTCCTAATCAGTGTATACATTTTGTGTTCTTGGGTGTGGAGGGGAACTTGACAAAATGCTTCTCCATTTAACGGAAAGATTAAATGTCCAAGAAAAACTAAGAAAGAAAAAAATGTAAAAGATTCACTATTCCTATTAGTTTTTAAAATCCTGTGATCACTGTTATAAAGCAGTGGAAATAGAGCAGTGAAAATAGGAAATACACATGGGGATTTCATAACTGATTAAAGTGACATTTCGAAGAATTAGACTACATGAATTGTCTCAGAAATCATATTTGAAAACTAGCAGTCGACGTAGGGAAAAGGATGCTGGATTTCTATTCTCTTCTTATGTAAAATCGAGTAGGATCTAACTTTTAAATGTACAAATTTGAAACCATAAAAATACTGAAGAGAAAAATTAAAAAAAATTCTTAGAGGAGATTGTTTCCAAGCAAAAAAAATAAAACTAGAAGCCATATAAGGAGGCTTTATTTTAACTGCCTACAATTTAGAAATGTTTAAAGTACAATGAGTATTATAAACAGCACAACAAATACTAAAAAAAATAAAGGAGCAAATGCTTGCCAAATATCAACTCCCAAAAATTAACCTATAAATTTAGGTCTAAATGAATAAAAATATTAATAACTTAGCAAGAGGTGTGGTGGTTGTTGATTTGTTTGTTTTCTTTTGTTTTTGAAACCAATCAATGTTTATTGAAATAAATGTGAGGCTACTTGTACAGTTTTCTTGTCATACTGCATAACATATAAAAATGTCTTCTCATGTTTCCATTGTCTCTACCAGGTCATGCCAAACTTCAATTATGTTTTAAGTTATACTGAATAAATTAATTAAATCAAAATACAATACTTATAAAATCTAACTCTAGAGGGTCCAATGAACTGGGAATGATATATTATTAAGAATTATATTAAACCATTCAAATTCTGGAAACAGTATCTTTTTTTTTTTTGAGGAAGATTAGCCCTGAGCTAACATCTGCTGCCAATCCTCCTCTTTTCGCTGAGGAAGACTGGCCCTGAGCTAACATCCGTGACCATCTTCTTCCACTTTCCATGTGGGACGCCTACTATAGCATGGCTTGCCAAGCAGTGCCATGTCCGCACCCAGGATCCGAACCAATGAACCCTGGGCCGCTGAAGCAGAACGTGCACACTTAACTGCTGCACCACTGGGCTGGGCCCTGGAAGCACTATCTTAAAATAATTATATAAAACTTCAATGAGAGCAACTATAGCATCAATTAAGTAACTAACTAAAGTAAAAGGGCATCACTTAGAATGAATTTAAAGAATGAAAACACATTTGATATCCCACTGTGCCTGTAGATGTTGGGGGTTTGCTGTTGTAAACCTGAATCAAACATACAGGTCATTCTCCATCAAGGGGGCCTCCACCCGCCCCCCACCCCCACTGCCTCCGACTCTTCTGGGGATCTGAGGATGCAGGGATGTCCCAACCCTGTTGGGCTGCTGCCCAGGGCCTCATATAAAATAGCAGGTGCTAAGAGGCACTCTGGAAAAAGCTCTGGAAAAAAGATATCTGGATTTCGATATCTAATTCAGCCAATAAAGGATCTAATCCTTTAGCTTTTTCTTGGTCAACAGAACTGCCAACCAACTTTCTTCAGCTGTTTTCTCACGGGAGCTGATCCACCTTTGATAGAAGGAAATGGTGCTTTCCATTTTCTTTTCCTCCGGGTATTTGGCCATCTTCCTGAAGGAGTCAAGGTTTTGAGGTATAAGGCTGATGTTTGCATACACTTTGGGAAGTTCCTCCTCTATTTCTAAGCAGTAAATTCCCTTTGTCATTGATTTCCTGTGAACTGCATTTCCTGTTCTGGATATAGTTCAGGAAGGGTCTGGAGTTTCAGCTGAAGCCTTTGAACCTCAAACCTCACTTTAAAATTGTGAATGTTCATACTACTTTGATTTGAACTGTAAGTAATTTCTACATTTGATTTTCTCCACGACTCTTAAAATATTCCTGTTTTCCTCTTTCAAGGTTTTTTTAAAGTAACATTTAAGTTAACATCATGAATGAGTTTCCTCAAATTGACATCTGATCAGTAATCTTGGTCTCCATCTTCTGATTCACTCTTTTTTTCTAATTTCCTTTTGCCATCATTGTGTAATCTTCTATAAAGAGAACATGTAAGTTTATCGTCTTCAGCACAGATTCAGCCGTAGATTTTAATTGGCTCTCTTGATGATTCAAGACCTGTTTCCTTGTGTGTTGATGTTTTCAAGCACTTCTTTCTGTTCCTTCAGCTCATCTCCTACTATTAACATCTTCTTGAGCAAGAAGCTTTAGGCTTTCCTGAAGCTGAACGTTTTCTTCAAAACCATTAACTATTTCGCTGTGATGTTATTCTATATTCTTCTAAGACACTTTTGAGATATTTTTGGCCTCAATCACTTGAGATTGGAGGGATTTTGATGTCTCTGAGTGACTGTGTCTGTCCTTCAAGATGAGCCATCTTCGCTCCATGAAGTGAAAGTTTAGGGGACTCATTTTTCTGTTCTTCATGGAGAATGTTTGCTGTTCCCCCAGGGAAAAGGTGGACCTGTTCACGTCTTCACTAAGTGCTGCCAAACAGGGTTGTTACCTCCAGAGGACCGGCCTCCACTGCAGGTGACTTGAGGCCTCCAAGGGCTTCTGCAATGAGTCTCATCTTCTCTCTGATTTAGTGAGACTTTTCAGCTTGGGCAGAAAATCTTTGGCTGGCGTATTTTCCTTCACAATACCTTGGCATTTTACTGTACAATCAAAGCAGTACATACCAAAATTTTCAAGGGAAATTGAAACAGACTTTAGCCTTGTGTCCATAATTCAGATGACAATATCATTGCACAGATGCCACAGGACTAGCCAGAAGGACATTTTTGTGGCTGTCAGGAAGCTTTCCTTGGCTCCAGTGGGCACCACGGCTCCGCCTCTGGCCAGTAGCTGATGGGTTGTAACTGCTTTCCCAGAACGCTGTGGGTGTTCTACCTCAAACCGTCAAGTACTCTCAACCAGGATAGACCATTAGTGGGGCAGCGGGAGGGGTTCACACTGATGAAGTATTACTCTCTAACTTTGTTCTGGAACTGCACAAGTAGAAAGAGTTCTTATTTGTACAGTACATTGGGGAGGAAGACCAATTACAGCCAGAAAACACCAGCCCATAAGCTGTGAGCACTCTAGGCCCGCCTGACCACACAAGAAACCTGGGGACCAAGCAGTGCCACACCCTAACCAAACAATAGAGCTGAGAGTGAATAAACCTGTGTTTCCAGTCCTGGTTCTGCCTCTTCAATAACTTCATGACCTGGGCTTCAAAATTATAACCACTATCTGAGGAAAGAAAGACATGTCATAAATCATCTTCCTGTTGAGTATCTTCTTTAAGCTGACTATCCTACAAGACTGACCATCCTATAGGGTTGTGACATCTTTTTTGACGGATAAGCTTAAGCTTAGACAGGTTAAATGGCTTCTCCAAGGACAGAAAGTACTAAATTGTGGGATTGGATTCCGAATCAAAGTCCTCTGACTGCAAGCACAGGTTTTTTCCCCTTAAATATATTCTTAATGTGAACACCTCCTGCTTCCTTCCCTTTTTAAAATAAGGATGTATTAACTAATTTCTAAGGTCTATTCAACTAAAAAATCCTATAATTCCTTCATCATTCTTTTTACCTCTTACTATAATAGCAAAATGACCATTTTTGTGACATGAATTTTTTACCCATTTACTTAACCAGCTTAATGGAACAACTTAAGTTCTCATGTCTATTCTCCATTCCTTTCCAACTTCCAGCTACTAACTCTCAAAAGGAGTAGGGAGAAACATTCCATTAAATACTAACTAATAACCTGCTTTTATTTCTCTTAAAAATTTAGTCCATGGGATTATGTTCAAGAGATATTCTTTAGAAGGAATTAGAATAAGTGTTATAAGTAATTAAATATCTTGAAATTATTTTTATTTCTCTTGGGTATAAATTTCTATTTCTTGTAGTTATAATAAACTATTTTGAAGGAAAAGATTTTTATTTTCATATTTTTATTTCTCTTGTTTGCGTTTGTAAATCTGATAGAAATTATTAAGGCAAATAAATTATTACTGTGGAGTATTTTGCTCCTATCTTTCCAGACCTTGATTTTTTATTAATGGAACTTCTGTTGGGGATGAGCCCATTTTACTTTAATAATTTAATTCTATTTCAATTAACAGACATATCAAAAGCCTTAGCATGTAAAGACAGTCTATTACAGACACCAAAGCCAAAGTTTTCATCCAAATAATCCTTGATCCTTTTTTTCCATCTTTTTATTGCTCTTAAAAAAACAAAATCAGTGATAATAAAAAAACCCAAATAACAAAATCATGCAGAAATTCTTGAGTTTTCATTTAGAATTCGTATCTACAGACCCCCTCCGTATTTCCCTTTATAATGAAGGATGTTTGCGTAAAAATATACTGATAAGTGCTAAGAAAGTAGAAGTACATTCTGTTGCTTCCAAACAGCTGGGGTCAGCAGGTGGGAGGCTGGGGCACTGAAGGGAAGGGATTCCTCAAGAGACTAAAATAAGGACAACATATGGGTTTCCCAGGGACCCCTAAACCCCATTAAATTGATGCAATGTGAGTGTGTGTGAGGAGGTAAATATACTTATTTTGGAAGGAACAGGCTCTATGGTTTTCTCGAAATTCTTAAAAGCTTCTGAAACCCGCAAAGATTCTAGAGTCACCAATGTGCAGGCAGCCACACAAATTATCATTTGATTCTTAGATGCTGATCAATATCAAGTGGTTCTAAATTATTGCTTTTAAAATTATTAATTAGGGAATAACTGCTTGGTTTTTCTTCATATTCTTCATGGTTAATTTTACTCATGGTCAGTGGAAACACCAAACTCAGGGGAGGTGGGGAAGAGAGAGGGGGGAGGAGGAATGGGATCCAGACTGGTATCCATCGGCCTTTCCTAAGCCAGGCCAAATAAACAAACAAACAAGATAAAATTCATTGGCTTGCCGTGAAAATTTAATTTGAAGACAAGTCTGCTTATCTTCTCTCCCAGCTAGATTACTCCCCTAGACCCATCTATCTAGGAATTTCTAAAGCTTCCAAGGTAGTAATCAGTGCTGGCAATAGTTGAATACACTTAAGTAGCCTCTGAGAAGCAGAATTATTTGCTTTACCCTACATTTACCTTTCCACAGCACATTTGAGTTTGGCCCTGTCCTATATCTCAATTCTAAAGATCAGTGGGGACTCTACCTTTACCGTGAACCTGGCACTAGATTTTTAAATGGCCTCCTCTGTCTTAAAACACCCTTATTTCTTATGGAAAAGTAAATTTGAATTGTTCCGGATGTGATGCGTTTAGGATATCCTTTCCTTTTTTCACTTCCTTAATTGTATTCATATTTTTCTGCTGGTTTCAAACATTCCCACCATCTCCATTCTCTCTACTGGTTTTAAGCTCTTTGAAGCCAATCTTTCAAAGAATATGTTTTATTTTTCCTTTATAGTCTTCATTCTCTTGGACCAATCATTGTGCTTTTCATAGTAAAAGTTTATTGGATAAAAACAAAGAGTTGGATTACTCCCCTGAGACTAAAGCATTTTCCTTGCATCTTAGAGCATACCTTCGACTTTTTCAAAATAAAAAACAAAACCAACCCAAGCATAGGGTGGGGATGTGGAGGGCAGGAGGTTAAGAGGAGGGCAGAGGCGAGTAGCGGTGCTGAAAGTGGGCAGTGCCTTCGTATCAGCCGAGACACCGAAGGTCTGCTCTCTGGTGGAGCTTGGGCCTCGCTGAAAGATGAGACTTAGGCTACCTCCTCTCCCATGGAGCAGTTCCTGTGCCTTTCTCAGAAATGCTTCCCTTTTCTTTCATATGCCCCACTCAGGAAATGTCATGACATAATAAAAGGTTTAAGCATTTGGCATTCTATTCTGTAATGGATCCTTTCTCCTTCCCTTGATAAATTTCTCTTTCCATTTAATTGAAAAATATTCTCATGGAAGGGGTTAGAGTTTTTTCTCTCTTTCCCCTGCTCTTTTTTTTTTTTTTTTTTTTTAAATAAAAAGTACTAGATGTTCTAGGTATTTGGTCTTCTCTTTTTCTCTCTAATTTTTATCTTATTAACAACAGAAGAGTAAGGTTACTTTTACTTTCATACTCCTCTCTAAGGGAGGTAGATGCTATTCTGTTTTGAATAAGTGGAAGTATGAGTGCACCCGGGTGCAGGGCGGCTGTGCAGTTTTCAGAGAAGAGAGGCCATGGGCAGGATGAACCACTGCCTCCTCCCAAAGTGTTTGCCTCAGGAAATTAGTGACTAGAAATTTTAGGTCCTTAAGTTCATGATACTCAGGCATATGCTATTAGAAAGCTTTTTTAAGTGACTACTTTCTTTATAAAATTCTATTTCTTCAAGAGAGTTATGTAGTACAAGTCTTTTAAATTCAAATTTGCTACAGAATTCCAAAAAGTACAAAGCAATCCTTCTCAATTAAATCCATTTGTGACCCAGGTCATACCTAATTTTCCTTGGTAGTGAATAAAGTAATTCCTACTTAAAATACATCAGTTTTTGAGATGCTTTCCTCAGTAAGAAACTCCGTAACTCATTTTAATAAGCTCTTATATTAAGTAAACAGAAGGACATTCACAAGTGCTAAATATACTTTCTTACTGTCAAGATATACGATTATAGAGTAGCTTCCTTCTGCAAACACAATAATTAATTCAAATTAAACTCTTGGCAACCCTTTCCAACTTGACTCTATCACACGCAATATTATTTTGGTGTATTCCAAAGAGTCTGAGATGAAAAGGAAGATGAATTATATGTTAGAATATAATATTGTAAAGCTATAAACTTCTCCGGTGGTCTAGTGGTTAAGATTCGGAGCTCTCGTTGCCACAGCCTGGGTTCATTTCCCGGTCGGGGAGCCATACCACCCATCTGTCGGTTGTCATACTGTGGCAGCTGTGTGTTGCTGTGATGCTGAGAGATATGCCACTAGTATTTCAAATCCCAGCAAGGTCACCCATGGTAGACAGGTTTCAGTGGAGCTTCCAGGCTAAGGCAGACTAGGAAGAAGGACCTGGCCATCAACTTTCAAAAAAATTGGCCATGAAAACCCTATGAATAGCAGCGGACCATTGTCTGATATAGTGCCGGAAGGTGAGAGGATGGTGACAAAGGACTGGGCATGGCTGGCTCTGCTGTACACAGGGTCACTAGGAGTTGGATTGACTCAACAGCACTAACAACAAATAAATCTCGAGTGGAAGTAGTTTTTCTGTGCACAATCTTTAAATATATAAATTAATTAAATTTTATAAATGTAAATGCCAGCGTAAGCACCACATAGATCAAGATGTAGAATATCTCAGTACCTTAGGAAGCTCCCTCATGCCCCTCCCCACGTCAAGGCACAGAAGTAACCATTATTATAACCCTTATAATCATGAGTTAATTTTTCCTATTCTTGGATTTCACGTAAGTAGAGTCATACACTATTTCCTCTTTTGAGTCTGTCTTCTTTTGCTGAACATTATGTCCATGAGAGTCATTTAAGTTGCTGCATGTAGCAATGGTTTGTTCTTTTTCATTACCAAGCAGCATGAATAACGCACAATTTATTTAATCATTCTGCTGTGGATGGACATTTGAGTCAAACTCAGTTTTGGACAATTATGAATAAGGTTCTATCTATATTTTTGTACATGTCTTTTCGTGGATATTAGAACTCATTATTGTTGAGTACACTCCCCAGTTCAGACTTGTTGGGTCATAGGTATTTCAGTTTTACTATATAGCCAAATTATTTTTCAAAGTGGTTGGAACAATAGATACTCCCAACCAGCAATGTGTAAGAGTTCCAGTCACTCCACATTTTCACTGTCATTTTGTATTGTCAGTTATTTTCTTGTTAAACAATCCGTTGTGTGTATTGATACATTATTATAGTTTTAATTTGCATTTCCCTGATAGTTAATTTCTGAGCACCTTTTTTTTTTTTTTTTGAGGAAGACTAGCCCTGAGCTAACGTCTGCCAATCTTCCTCTCTTTGCTGAGGAAGACCGGCCCTGAGCCAACATCCGTGCCCATCTTCCTCTATTCTATACCTGGGACACCCACCATAGCATGGCCTGCCAAGTGTTGCCATGTCCACACCCAGGATTTGAACCGGCGAACCCCAGGCCGCCAAAGCAGAACATGCTCACTTAACCACTGCACCACCAGCCGGCCCCTCTGAGAAACTTTTTATATGCTATTAGCCATAATACTAGTTGTCTTCAACAGCCATAATCGCTCAAAAATTCCTTTTGGGCTTTAGTCTCTTACTATCTCTTAATATTCTTGTCACTGTTTCCTTTTTGTTAACTGTTTTCAAGCTAAACCTAGACTTGCTAAAGTTAAAAATCACTGCAAGGACAGACCCTCTCATTTCTCAGACTGTAGGAGTCAGTTTCAGAACAGAAAATGATTGTCTTTATGCTTATGGTCTGACTTTTACTAATGTTTTTCTTTTAAATAGGAGGCTTGAACCTAATTATAACTTGTCTGTCTTTTGGTAATAGTGACAAAAAGCAAAAAGAAACAAGGAAACAAAATTACCACAAATATCCTGTAGTAAAATTTTGTCAATTTATAAGCTATGTCAGAGATGGTGCTTTTTTTTTTTTACTATCATGGTTAAATGTACTTTATTAAGGCTAGAATGAGTTGCTTTCAGACATGAAGAGTTCCTATCACCAAACATATTCAAGCACAACCTGATGACCATTTGCCAGAGAATAAGAATGAATTTTTCCACTTAATTGTAAGGTAGATTAGTTGTATTTTAAGTTTCCTTCAAGGGGCTGGCCCCATGGCCGAGTGGTTAAGTTCGTGCACTCAGCTTCAGCAGCCCAGGGTTTTGCTGGTTCAGATCCTGGGCGTGGACATGGCACCGCTCATCAGCCCATGCTGAGGTGGCATCCCACATGCCCCAGCTAGAAGGACCCACAACTAAAAATACACAACTATGTACCGGGGGGCTTTGGGAAGAAAAAGGAAAAATAAAATCTTTAAAAACAAAGATTCCTTCACACTAAAAGGTAGGTTAATTCTAAAATATGGAAATTCTTCTTTATGAGACAAAAATTTCAGTCATGTGCCTTTTTAAGATGCTGAATTTTCATTAGCTTACATCATCTTTACAACTGTTACTGCCCAGGTGGTTGTCTAACCGCTGCAAGACATGCCAATAGTCAGGAGGCAAGGTGGTGGGAGACAAAGGACTTTATCACAGCTTGCTAGCAAGAGGGAAGATGGCCACCTCATGTCCGAAAGAACTATCTCCCAGAACAAAGACTACAGGCAAGTTATATACCGCCGGTCTCCAGGTGGGGAAGGTGGCTCCTCTCTGGGTGGGGCAGACATCTGGTCCCAGTTCCTGAGAGTCCTTTGTTTTACTGGATATGCATCAGAGAACGGAGCAGCTGCCCTATAGCCTGATCTTTCAGTTGTCATTGATGATGGCTATCAGCATACACTCTCTGTCCGGGGGTCATCACATTCCTAAGCAACTCAAAAGAACAAAATTATCATCTTAAAGCTGCTGGGAGGGGCCACAAAATCTACAGAGCCTGTCTGGGGTAGTTAGTCAGAGGTCATTTAAAGTTACCAGATGGTTTCTTTTCTACAATATGGCTTCCCTCATTTCAACCTTGTGTTGAGCTGGTATCACAACCACTCTGAACAATAAGCTATAAAATTTTTATTTTTACTTTATGGATGAAGAAAATGGAGCACTAACATTATTCCATCTGGTCAGTCTATAAAGTGGCAGGGACTAGATAGAGTAGGTCCAAGTTTCCCTGGCACAGATTTTGGTTTTCAGTCACCATATCTCAGGGGCTGGAGTTTATGACCCCATAGAACAGGAGTAGCAAATAGACATCCAGGTGCAGGTGCAGGTGCAAGGTTTGTCACGTGCTCTTCATTATATATGTGTGTATATATATATTCACTTGGAGGATTTACAGGAGAGGAAATATATGGTGTTGAGCTGAGATCATATACAGAATAGAATGCAAAAGGCGAAAATTGAAAAGGTAGAAATTGAAAAGTGGTAACTGCGACGAGGTTTGGGGTAAGGTGAGTATCTCTGGAGCTGGGGAAGAATCAGACGGATAAAGAAACACAATGAACATACTGTTAAGAGAGAATGAGTGCAAAGGTCTGTATAGTTAGGTGAAGGACATCTGTGAGCATCCCATCGGCTGTGTGTTGTGGCCGAGAGTGAGACAGAAGGTGCAGTTTGTCCACGGGCCTGTAACACTCTCAGTACGCACATTCGACATGCCTTTTCTCTAAAGTTACAGAGAACGTAAATATCCAGGACAAATCCTTAAAAACATAAGAAGAAATACAGGAAAAAATTAAAAGAATATAGCTACTCATTAGTCAGCTGAAACACTGTCTTTATACAGACCTTTAAATCAGTTACTTTGAATTAAAAAAGTCCCAAATTGTAAGTACGGGCTTGGTAAGGTAGGGAAATATATTGGGCTTTATGTTCAATTGTAAAACTCAGACCCCTCCCCCCCCAAAACTCTTTTGTGCTGTATACATGCACTGAAAACCAGATGGAAAATCCTTTCCATTTTTTATTGTCTTTTTTATCACTTGCCAAGTCACGGCCACCTGTGGCTCTGTCTTGGCAGCTCTGTGTTTAATAGGCCAGACATTCTGTTCACAGGAAGGGCCTCCTGAAAACTAACTGAAAAGCAAATAATTCACATGACCAAGGTTCTGATAATAAGGATTTGCTGAATACATAATTTGACGTGTTTTGTTTGAGCAGACACAGTATCCAGTGCTTTTGTTGGCATCACTGCCAAAGACTTTTGCACACAAACAATTAGTTGTAAGTCGTTTGATTTTCCACACAGGAAACCCAGCGCGGAACAGCCAGTCCTCTATAGACATATCTTCTCTTTTCCCATTGTTTTCGTTCTGTTAAACTCCAACCATTAACACATTAATGGACTAATGACTGGGACCTGAGACCCCTTAGGAGTGTAAAATTCTCCCCACATTTAGTTCAAAGGCCTTTCAGCATCACCTCAAGTGTAAGAAGGGCCTAGATGACTCAGTAAATAATCTGACCAGAGATTGTAGAAGTAATAAATAGATAAGGTGCATAATTGGCTAGCTCTTCCTGAAGATTCGAAATGATGCCATATTTTTCTCTATTTTCGGTAGTCTGAAATATGTCTTCATCTTTTAAAATGGTTTCTTCTGCACTTTGAATCCCTTACGCTAAAGGTGGCGGCCTGGTTTCTAACACTGCATCTCATTAGTCATTTAACTTTGGGGGAAGACACTTGAGCTCTCAGGTCTCCATTATGCTCACGTGTAAGACGAATAGGTCAGAGAATTGATCCTGAGGCCACTTTCTGTGGTTCTCAGTCTGGTCTGCACATGGTATTCACTTGGGGAGCTTTAAAAAACGCTGTTGCCGATGTTCTACCTCTGTAGATTTTAATTTAATGGTCTGGCCTGGTACAAAGCATGAGGAGAAGGATATAAAATCTTGACTGCACAGCCCTGAATTACCTGGGGAGGTTTTAAAAATCAATGCCTAGTCTGCAGTATTTCCTAAAACTTCCCAGGTGATTACAATGTGCTGCCAACATTGAGAGTGACTGCTCCAAAACAACATAATCTGTCATTTGACAAAAAATATTAAGTAGATACGTGGGTATGTTAGTGCTGCACAGTGTATGCTTGGAAGATTGCTCATGCCATCTAGGCTGATTAAATTTTGCAGTGCTACACAACTCTAAGCAAACTTAGTCATTAATCTGTTTACTCAGAAAACATTTACTGACTACTCACTATGTACTACTTCTTTACTAAGCACCTAGAAAATCATGTTTACAGTGTTGTCACTTGTATTAAAAGGTTTCTTGAAATCACAAAATTAGAAAAATTGCAGTACTTTGTATTATGGGAGAAAATCAAACTTCACTTCCAGACTAAGAAGCTTATAAATATAACTCACTAATTCATATGATTTAAAAGTGATCAAAAAAACAAAAACCAAAAACAAACAAGCACTATGGTAGGCAGTATAATTTCTCTCCCCAAAGACATCTGCATCCTAATTCCCAGAACCCTTGAATACGTTGTGTTACAAAGCAAAGGGGAATTAATGTTGCCAATCAGCTGACCTTGAGATGTGGCACATCTCCTGGATTATCCAGGTAGGCCCAATGTAATCACAAGGGTCCTTATAAATGAAAGAGGAGGCAGGAGAGTCAGAGGAAGGCAGTGTGTGAAAGACTTAACCCATGGTTACTGGCTTTGGGTGAAAATGGAGGAAGGGGCCATGAGCCCAAAGAATATAGGCAGGCTCTAGAAGCTGGAGATGGTAAGAAAAAATGTTTTCTCCTAGGACTTCCAGAAGGAACATAGCCTTGCTGACACCTTGATTTTAGTCCAGTGAGACCACTTTTGGACTTCTGATCTCCAGAATTGTAAGTTAACAAATTTATGTTGTTTTTGCTCAAGTTTGTGATAATTTGTTACAGCAGCCAAAGGAAACTAATACAAATGCTTGTATGATAGATAATGCGAAAAAAATACTCGCTGAAATGCTCATACTTTGGTTTGTGAGTAAACTCCTTTCTCATCCCATTCTCCACTTTCCTCCTCCACCCCCAGTTAGATGAAACTTCTTCTTCCTGTCCCTCATATTTGCTTCTAGTAACAGTGATATTGGGGCAATGGTGAAGCAGAATTTGATTTTCATATAAACCTTGGAGGGACGTGAAAGAACAGAATCCTTACTATGACATGCTGAATTGGGAAAGGATAGAAAATAATGCAAGAGATTTTATTTAAAAAAATGAAAATATTTTTGTAGTAGCTAAGGAGTTACTCTATTATTTCTTAAAATGGAAGCAAGGAAAGGGAAAAATTGTTAATATAAGAGCGAAAATTCTAGGTAATCTAGGTGAAGGAAATGATCTTCCTTATGGCTTAAGGATGTGAAAAAAAATTATGGGACTCTATGAGGACCTGCAGGTTTTGCTCTTTTGTGTTTCATTTGCTTGGTTGGGTTTTCAACTGTTAAGTGATCAGGAGAATTAGAAGTAGCAATAAGGTCATATTAAGGAAATGGCAAAATTATGAACGTGAACTCAATTCAGTAGCTATATCTAAAACAGTGGGAATTGGGTGCAACCTCTAAGGAATATCCGAATGGAGAAAATATCTGTAAAGGAGTTGGTGACTTGTATGAATGGAAAATAAACGCTGAGTTTTAGTTAGCACATCATACTCTCGTGGTTCTTTCGGAGGCAGAAGACTGTGAAACTGTCAAACACAAAATAACCATTCACATAATGATAAAGACAAGTTACATGTATGTGAGTGGCCTTCATTGCTCTGTTGTTATTAAACTAATTAACTCCTAGTAATTTGAGACCAATGCTTTAGTAGTGTTTTTATTTTTTTTTCTCTCTGAATGTTTGAAGAAGTGGGAGAGGAGTAGGGGATAAGGGTGGGAGTTGGGAGAGGGAGAGAGTAGGGGCAGGTTGAAGAGGGAGAAGAAGCTAGCAATAAGTTCAGTGACTATTCCTGTTATCAGCCAACTTTGAGGACAGTGCACTAACTATAATGGGCTATAGTGCACACTTTATCACAGGTGTTAAATTTGTTAAGATGTTGAATTATTTGGTAAATATTCTCAAGTGCATCCAAAACAAGCATGAGTTTGGAAGTCGAAATATTCATGTTCTAAATAAAGTCTGAATTGCTTCAGGGGAAAAAATCACAACTTCACAAGTGGGCTAATAATCTGACATGACAGAACCTCCAAGAGATATCACAGCAACACCTTGGCCTTTGAGCAAGTCTCTGATGCCTGATTTCATGCAGCCTTACCATGCAGCCTGGGTGTGCAGTCCAATTCACTATTTGCTAGACTTCTCTGAGCCTCATTTCTCCAATCTGTGAAATGATGATGATGACAATGATGTAATCATAATAAGGATAATCATATCAATAAAAGCAAACGCCTGTAAGGTGCCTTTTTAAACACCACATACTTTCCTTACATTAACTAATTTTATCCTCTAAACCCCTATGAAGACGATATTATTCCTATCCCTATCTTACAGATGAGGGACTGCAGTGCACAGAGGTTAAGTAGTTGCCAAATGTCACACATCTAGAAAGTGTGAGAGCTGGTACATGAACCCAGAATGCTGCCTACTCAGCCTGTGCTCCGAACCAGCGCTCTGTGATGTTCCCCCCTTCCCCATGGGCTGTCATGGAGGTTTAACTGGATAAACAAGATGTGCATATAGCAATGTCTTCTCCCTTTCCTCCTTCTCTCTACTTTTTCCCTCTTCTTCAGATGGTTTTTAAAGACAAGAGGGGAAATATTACCATCTTCTTGTATTCAACTACTCACTGGATTAATATCTTCTCACATTTTCTAATATTAAAATATAATTAAACATGTAACACAAACTAACTCCCAGTAGCAGGCTTTTTGAGCTTTGGCACTGTTGACATTTTGGACCAGATAATTCTTTGGGGTGGGTGACTGTGCTTTGCATTGTAGGATGATTAGCGGCATCCTTGGCCTCTTGTCCTCCACCTACTAGAGACCCCCTCTTCCGAGTTCAGAAAACCAAAAAGGTCTCCAGACATTGCCAAATGTCCTCTGGAGAGAAAAATTAACCACAATTAAGAATAACTGCTCTAAAGCAAGAAAAATGCAGTGTATCTGTTGTGCAGAGTATTGATTATGTTAGAAATGTTAGTTGTTGAATGAAAGTTGGTTTTAAAAAATTAACTTTTTAAATTTTAGTAAGTCTGCTCTGCAAAGTCTTATCCTTGCCATATTCTTTGAATATCAATTTTCTCATCTTTTACTGTTTGGATTGGAAAGATCTGGAAAAATATAACTTTCACCCTTAAATATAGGAGAAAGAATTGGGGAAAAAGAGTAATGAAAAACATTTCTTTAAATTATTAGGTTAGCAGCTAATTTTTCACATTTACTCTTGGAGGAAATGATTTTCTTTTATAGGACAATCACCAATACAGTGATTTGGGCAACGGGAGTTAGTAACTCAGTCAACTACCTCATACGGTTTCGCAGTTAAATGAGGAGGGCGTATCAGTGATGAGCTTTCACTTAGTCTAGAGCCATTCAGTTAAGAAAGTGGGGATCTGTTTGGATACAGCAGAGAGTGGCTCATAGTAAAGACTCCATTCCCGTTTTCTCCAGAAAAAAACACGTCTCCCGTCTTCCCCGCACTCCCCGCCCCCCGCGAATGTCGAATGCCGTAGTTTCCCTCCCTTTCACCGTAGTGCCTGAGTTACAGAGAGTGGAAGGAGATCTAGGCACGGGGTCCCAGAGGACTTCTTCCTGGCTCAGGATGTGGGATTTCGGGGTGTACATACACATAGCAGGTGGAGTTTTGTTTTTTATTTTTTTGTTTTTTGAAAATACTTGGCAAAAAGTATTTGTTACTCCCTTTCAGTGAATGAAGACTGATGTTTCACCAAGAAGTTGTCTTAAAATAATCATATGCATATCATAACCATAAGAGTTAGGATACAAAGATAATTTACATAGAAAAGTTCGTCCAAGTTTGTGAAGTAACAATGAAAAACAAATATAGGTGAGAAATGATTGACTCAAGAACAGTTTAATCGAAGAAATACAGAAAATTCTATATATCTATATATCTATATATCTTTAGATTTATCCATCCATTCATCTCTGAGGTACTTGTATTAATGATTTATCTTGCCATTCATCTATCACAAAAAAAAAAATGAATGTGAAGCACTTAGTAGAGAGCTTAACACATATTAAGACCTCAGTATATATTAGTTATTATTGTTATCTATCACTTTCTGACTGCCTCTAAGGATCTTGAGATGGTTAAGTTGAAGTGATGGGTCAGCAAAACCTGAATGTGAATAACTGGAACGTAATAACTACAGCCAAGAATATATTTGAGGATCTAAAAAGGAGTGCAATTTTAAAAGACATATTTTAAGGATATAGGAAACAAAACAAGTACAGGAGAAAAATAGGAAAAAGGCAGAACTGAATGTAATAACTGGGGCATAATTGAGATCATTTAGGATGGAGATTGGAAAAAATTAAGTACAGGAACTCCAGAAAATCGTGGAAATGGGTAAATAGTAATAGAATACAATGAGGAAAGGGGAATTTAGAAAGGTGATATTGAATAATAAGATCATCCTTAATGTTTCTTTGTTAATCACAAAGGAAAACACTCTTAAAATTCTTAAACTCTCCCAAGGGAGGGCTCGAACGTTGTTTTAGACAGCTGTAATTAGACTGGGTTTCCTCTTGAAAAGGATTCTGGATCATCTCCCATCAAAGCTAAATCATTACGAAATAAGATTGCTGGGAAGAAAAATATTTTAAGGGATTACTCATTTGGTTTATTAGACCTACTTAGATTTAATGAGTTCATATTCTTTTGGTGATATTAGTTGGGTCACTGGGTTTCATTCCTGAGGAAAATCTGTTGTAAGGCAACAGAGTAATGACAGTCAGGCCTAAAATGCCACATGATCTTACAGAGACTCTAAATGTCAACCAGTACAATGTGTTGAAACGTGATAACTGGAAGATTCCAAAGGCCAAGACGTTACATAAAACCTTTAATGTCAGGAAGTAATATATTACAAAATGTCATTCTTTCATTTTATGAATGAGACAACTACAGAGTCATTTTTAATAAGATAGCCTACTCTTCAAAATAATATACATTTAAATATTGCTCATATCCATTAAAATAGGTTCAATTTCGTTTACTCTGCAAATGGGACTTTAAGAAAAATATACAAACTCTTTACTTTTTATCATGTGCCTAACTGATAATATTGTCTATAGGAAATATGTCTACTCTGTAATAGGAAATTTTTGCCACATGTAAATAAAACTTTCAAAACTTAAAAAAAATTTGAAATATATAATATTTTAATTTTAATTTAATATTATATATTTTAAATTTCTACATTATGTGAATATATAATCATATATAATGATGGAGGGTGCTGGTAGGGTAAAGAGATATTTCTGTACCTAGTATGAGATGTGCGTGTGTGTGACATACACAGCTCTAACAAAGATTCTCACTGTGTAATGACTTATATAGAGAAAAAATGCTTTTTACTCATGACATTCTACGATTTAGCTTGTTAATGTTTTATTCTTTATAAATTTGCAGTATTACATGTTAATAGAGAATGAAAAATATTTTATATAAATGCTTTATAGAATTATTTCCTACTGTGTAGACACCATTGAGGGAATGTACCCTTTTAATAACTAGAGGGCTCTTTTTCGTTTTGTTTTTTTTCTCTTCTTTTCCCCAAAGCCTCCAGTACATAGTTGTGTATTCTAGTCGTAGGCCCTTCTGGTTGTGCTATCTGGGACCTTCAGCATGGCCTGATGAGTGGTGCCATGTCCGTGCCCGGGATTTGAACCTGTGAAACCCTGGGCCAGCGAAGCAGAGCACGAACTTAACCACTCCGCCACGGTGCCAGCCCCTAGGGGGCTCTTTTTAATTGTATAAATGTATAGAAAGGGCTGGTGACAAATTCAACAGTTATGATAGCATTTTAGTCTTGTGGCTTCTTTTAGAAACAATACCAACTTCTCAATCTAGAAAACTCTTCTAGGATTTACTGTAGAAATCTCTTCCAAATTTATAAACTTAGTTATACCAGGAGGGTTAACTGGCCTTCTGGACCTTCACTGACTCAGATCTTAAAACTGAGAGTACACTGGCCAAAGTTCACCTTAGTCCAGCTCCACTGCAAAACTTATTCTTAGGGTAAAAATGAGTGAAGAGTCCTAAGTAGAAAGAACAGTGACTAAAACTGTTTTTGTTTCTTTTAAAATGCTTTATCAAAATCTTCAGAAAGGTAGTTGAGGTAATCTCATCGAAAAAGTGATATAATAATGTCACCTAGCAGGTTTTGCTGGCTTGTTAGCTCCAAGTCTGCTTCAGGGAATCCCAGTAGTGAGTACCATCTTCTCAACCTACTCATTTCCTTGAGGTTTGATAGTAACTTCTCAGATGAGATGGCTCTCCATATATTAATTCAGTGCAGATAAATGCCAATCATTATCTGAAAGATAATTCCTGGAGATACAGATGTTCAAATACCTGCTATAGAGCTTTGTTAAACAGTAGAGGTCTGAAATGAGACAAAATTCATGAAAGCCATTTTGAGATGAGCTTATCATGATTGAGCAGTTCTTTTCTTTGAGTTGTACGAAATCTGTATGGACTTTTGACAGTAATAGTTTTGCCTAGTGGATGCTACACTTCATTATAACAGCTTTAATATAATCAATGATGAGTTATAATATTTTCTAATATCTTTTTGGAAAGAATTGTCTAATATGCTGATAAAAAATGGCCATGCTAACAGTATTAGTAATGTCTTGAAAAAAACAATGTTCCATAAAACATCCATTTTGGGGACACATCAGTAACGTGTGGTTAATGGATTGATCTTTTTGGTCAAATGTCTCTGCTGCCTACTCAATCTAGAAATATTTTAAGACTCTGATCCATATAAATCCTATGTTTTACTTGCAATACTATCAGCTGAAATAAGTAGTTCAAGAACCAGTTCAAATGTTTCCACTCTAATGGCACAGTAAAATCTAGCATGTGTATCAGCAGTGGCTCAAGGCTGAAGGGAATCCAGCACACAGCTGTGGAAACAATGCTACTAAAATGCCTAGGGGGGTGAAGAGGGGAGTCTGGAAACACTAGCTGAATCAACATCTTCTTTTGTTGCTCCCTGGAAGGTGAATGACTTGGGATAGTTACATAGAGTACAGAGTGGATGCCAGCAGGAAATGAGACTGCCTCTTCAAACAACAATCAATGAAGAAATGTCAATCCAAATTTTGAAAAATTTGTGCCGTTTAATACTAGTGAGAGAGTTTGCAGTCCATTCTTCTTTTTACTTTTTGATATTCCTAAGAGTGCAGGCAGGAAAGTTTGAAGCACATAAACCAACATAGCAATATTCCGTGAAATCAATTCATTTAACTAGAGAACTTGTGGAAAGGTATACGGACAGAAAGATTACTTAAGATATGTCAAAAAGTTTATCTTTGAAGCAGATGATGGAACAAAACAGAAAACTGTCGCTAGACTAATTTCACTAAGAGAATTTAACCAATGAACAATGACTCATGGTTTTGCTGCTAAGTAATTTTGTAATTTGGTAAGTTCCTAAGAGGCAGCTTTGCAGAGCATCTCTGTATCTAGATTCAGAGCTCTAAACTTAGATTTGAAACTTTTTATCTATGAAATTCAATGCAAAATTCTGTTCTTTCGGGAAGTTGTGGCAGTAAATATCACAATGACATATTTGTGTTCCTAAAAGTGTAAGAAACATAATATGCCACTAGTCATGTTTTCTTCTATTTAGAATGTGTTCTATGAAGATGATCTTCTGATATCTAATTCTTTAATTTACATCTAGTTAAAACTGGATTTCAGAGGCCGGCCCTGGGGCCTAGTGGTTAAGTTCCCCCGCTCTGCTCTGGTGGCCCAGGGTTTCCCCAGTTCACATCCTGGATGCAGACATGGCACCACTCATCAGGCCATGCTGAGGTGGCATCCCACATGGCACAACCAAAAGGACCTTCAACTAGAATACACAACTATGTACTACAGAGCTTTGAGGAGAAGAAGGAAGGGAGGAAAAAAAAAGAAGATTAGCAACAGTTGTTAGCTCAGGTGCCAATCTTTGAAAAAAAAGAAGGATTTTAGTCCATTCCAGCTATATCAATTCTGCAATGGAGCCTACAGTCTGTTGCTTGCCAGATCTGGTACTGAAAAAAATGTGCAACTACCTAACTATTAAAATATGCAATATCAAACAAACAGTATGTCTTCTCATCCAAATGCTAAGTTCCTTTTTCATAAGGATTCTGTTCAAGTTACTAGGTGATATTATATTTATTAGTAGATTCCATGAGATACTGGCAATTAACCACTGGGCAAACAAATTTTCAATGAAAGAATAGAATAGGATAACGTTACCTTAATCAGGGCCTCTTTCACATTTTGAGACTATTAGCAATGCCAAAACAGGGCATAAAAATTGTGGATTATTTTAAATATTATATAATTGAGTATAAATTTGTCAAACTATAAAGTTTAGCATAAGAAAAAAATAACTGTTCTTTAAGTTAACTCAATCTCTATTTGAACTCTTTATTTCTGATGACAGAAAACATGATTTTGGTCAATTTTTTATGTCTCTCATTTTATGAACTTAGATGTACAAAAAGCAACTTTTTTTATAACTCAATTTAATTCCTATTTCAAGTTTCTATTCTACATTTAGGCAGAAAATGTAGTCAATTCTCATATATTATGGTGGTATGCTAGTCCTTGCTTTGGGAAAAGCCATCTTTTCCTTGGTTCTTAGCTTCTGTTGAAATTGGTACGAGCAAGATGTTCGGTTTTCTATCTTGTTCTGTGGTGACAGCCCCCTTCAAGTTGCCATACACTGAGATACTCTTATTTTTACCTGGGCTGTGGACTGTAATCCATGCTCATTTCCTCAGACTTTTTTTAAGTTGTGACCTTAAGATGTCTTAGAATCAATTCACTGACGTTATCCTCTCCTTGGACACACATGGAAAGTTCACCTGATTCCCCTCTCCTCTTCAAGGCCACAAAAGATTCTGGGCTGCCTTGGGTTGGCCTTGACCATGGACAATGGACAGCCTTTGCAGTGATCTCTTCTCTTTTGCTTTTATTACATTATGACATGTGAAGTTTCCAAGGTATCGCTGCCCAGGTTTCCAGAAAGAGATTGGGTACTATTCTTTTCTCTGAATATTCAAATTTTGAAGTAATACAATATGCAACTGATCATGCTGCCTTGTCTGTCTCCTTTCTCTCTGGGCATAATCAGGAGAGGAGGGCAGGGTGTAGGACTCGTTCAGAGAGACATGCGTGTACAAGCTATCACTCTCCTGCTTCTTCTTCTTACTCTCTCTCCAATTCTTGGATTCTTAAGTTTAGGGTAGGAAAACTGACTCATCATAATTTATTCTTCTCAAATATATTATTTGTACTGATATCTGCTTCCTTTCATCTTATTGTCTGTCAGGAGTTTCACAAATTTATTCTGAAGTGGGAAGGTTGAGGATTGACTCTTTCATTACATCTTCTCTGGGTGAGCTATGACCTCAACTCTCTGAAGTAAGAGGCTAACGCTACCCTAGCTGCTGCCTAAAATGGGGGTACAATCCTGATTCAAAAGGAAGTTACTGAGGTCTAATTGATCTATGAGTCATATGAAAATATTATTCGCACTACACTTCCGTTTACAAGTAAATGTAAATTAGTTAAAAGTAAATTAACAAGAGCAAACATTTGGAATATTTATAAAGGCGTAAAGTGATTAGGTATAGACTCATTTGGAGATAACGCCAGAAGTCTAAATTTAAACATTTGCCTGAAGGTGAGGCCCAGGCAAAATAGTTCTCCGGGCCCCACACGACGGCTCCTGCCTTGACCCACTCAAACATGAAAACAGAAGTACTGACAAGGAAAGCAAATCATGTCAAAATCAATCTATTCACAACAGTGTATACACAGTTAAAGTCCAACCCCAATGCAATTGGCTGGAAAGTCTTCAAAGTGAAAATTTTTGTGAGCCTGTAAGGCATACATAGGTCACAGAATTTCAACATGAGATTTGAAAGGCAAAGTTTATGTTCTTGAGTGAAGTGGCATTTGCTATAAAAAGCAATAAAGTACTTTATTTGAGGCTAAGTGACACGCTGTTTGACAAAGCCAGTGAAGAAGAAAAATCAATCTCTGCTTTTAATTTAGCTTAGAAAGGCATTTTTTACCTATCTTTTCATGTGTCTGCTCACCATTCAATTTTTCGTTAAGGTTTTTAGTTTTTCAACCACGATTACATTGTCTGGAACAATAAGCAGCTGGATTAGAATAGATAATATCTTTTTCCTTTAAAATTAAGATATTTCTTTTGTGTCATAGTTATCCAGCTTTTATGAGAGAAAGAAGGCAATGAAGAGGTCTGGCTCTCAACAGTCTTTACATGGCCTCATTGCCACTCTTAAAATATGTCAAGTAGAGACTCATCTCCAATTTAGAACACACCTTTGAGGTCTAATGTTCCCTAGCGAAAAAGCCCATTAATATCCTAAATTTCCAACATTATTAAGAGACTCTTCCCTTGATAGACGTATACTACTTCTCTTTTATAAAGAAATGTGAGCCGGTGATTCCTCACACCACATAGGCAAAAATGAAAAGTCATACATAATCAAATAGCCCAGAGACAATACTAAACTTTGAGTATTATATTGTTATTTTCCATATGTCTTGTCTTTGCTTCTCTTTTCCTTTTATTTTTATTTCTTTTCCTCCTTCTGTTTAATAATTGGACTAATAAACTCAGTTTTGTATCCATCTCTGTGTTATGAACACTTATATCATTAAGTGTTTTTCAAAAATGTGATTTAAAAAAATGGATATATAATACTCAGAGGTAAGGATGTATCACGTTATTTTTTTTAATCATTTTCTAATGTTTGATATTTGGGTTGTTTCTAATCTGCTATTATAAATAGCTCTGTAAAAATATCCTTATAATTAAATCTCCATATGTTCTTCTAATTAGTTCTTTGGGATAAATTTCTGGATTTGGAACTAAGAGGTCAGAGTGATGAGCATTTTTATGCTTTTTGATCATGTTAAATTGCTCTCCAGAAATTTTATACTGACTTAAACTTCCACGGACAATAGTTACTTTAAGAGTTGAAGTTAAGTGACCCTGCAGGTTGGCATTCTGCCTGCTGGAGGAAGAGATGTTTTCATTAGGATTTGGTGGAATAATTTGTAATAATTCATATGGTATTGACTATTATTGTGTTACGTTAACCTAAATATGGCATCCTGTTTGGGGATGGACTATGCATTATGCAAGGAGAGAGAGAATAGTTTTTGTCTTTGTATTTCCTAAGAAAATCCAAAAATATTGTGTTTAAGTGAAACATACAACTCATAACCCCAATCCATACTTTCAGCCCCCCGACATTTTCCCAGAAACTTGAATCCATAGTCACACAGAACTTCTGACTATTCTGGGAACAGTTCTCTTCCGTGCTTCTGCTCAGGTTGCTTATAACTCCTGGAATACTCTTACCTGGTTGAAGTCCTTCTGTTATTATTCAATGCTTAATTCAAATCTATTTCTTTGGCAAAGGCTTCCAAGGAGATCCTCCTTCAACTCTTTAGGATCAGTTTCTTGTTGCTGTCTTTTATTTCTGATAATATCTTTCTTCCACCTAATTAAATATTGATTTTCAAAGTTTTCCAAAACTAGATTGTAGCTTACCAAGTATTCAAGGTTGTATTCACAACACTGTCTAGCTCAGAGCTTTGAATGTTGTAAATATTCAGTAAATGTTAACTGAATTGAACTGAAATGACATATAACAAGGAGATAATAGTATCTGTCTTGTAAAATCCATTCCTTTAGGTGTCCATGTGTCATGCTGCAGGACTGGGGAACTAGTTCTTAGATTAATATGGTGTAGGATAAGGAATAGGTTTTACTGGGAAAAGGAAAATTTCATATAGAGAAGGGAAAGCGTGAGTTTCCCTGATCCTCCCATCATGCATTTGAGAGTCATGCAGAGGATGGGGCACAGCTGGGCCACCGCTGTGTGGGTGTGTTTTCTGGTGGACAGACCTCACTCTCACTTCAGTTACACTCTTATGGGGCAGTCATGAGAACAACCTCATCTGTGGGATAATACGCACCAGGCCCCAGGCAGTCTGGATTTGAGGTACCAGCTGTCTAATAAGTTATCTGGAAATGCTAGCCACCCAGCGTCAGGAGATTTTTGGACCAGTGAGATATTACAGGCTCTCATGCTGGGAGAAGGGAGACACTTGTCCCTTTGGAAGCTGAGTTTAGGTGCAGCCTTCCAACTGGGGTATGAAGATAATCTTCTCTCTCTTTCTCTTCTCCAGCATCCCAAAAGGTTCCTTGTCTAGGCCACCCAGAATGGGCTCCCAGGTCATTTTCAGACAACTCTGCTCATTGTCCCATCAACCATTCTCCTTTACGTAGGACACCTGTTGAGGCATACACCAGATCACCTTTCTATTTGTTTCCCTGACATTTCTGACTTGTTTTTCCAGCAAACATTTAAGTACTTTTGCGTGTTAGGTGCTGTGATAAGTGAAAGAGAAATAAAAATAGTCTGTTCCCATGAAGAATAGTCTGTTGTCCAATGGAGCTCTGTTACTATTAACTCAGCAAGTTTTGAAATAATTCTGCTTTAGACAGAAAATTTTAACTTTTCAATAGTGGCTTATTAGTCAAATTCAAATGGAGAATGAAGCCAATCATAAGAGTTAAGATGGAAATATTACAGGTATTAATTGTGCTAAACAGCAATCTCTATGAATATAATCCATCTTTCTTGACAATTTTGCTTCTTTCTTAAATGCAAACTCCCCTGTTTTAACTTTGAACTCATACCCTCTGCCTGGGGAGCCTCTATGTGAATTCATGAGTTATATGGAAATATAGTCACTTCTGAAATGAAAACTAAAATTTTAAAGCATATATTTACCCATAATATATCCATTTAAGTTTCTCTGGATTTGCGAGATTTAAAATCAATGAGATGCATGAGGACAAGTTATTTGCAGTAATAAAACGTGTTATACTAACACAGATTCCCACGATGAACTTTTACCCTGTGATGAAGCGCACACGGGCTCCTGGTATTCTCTGTGGCTCCACCGCAGCTGCTCGGCCCTTCTTCCAAAGCTGTGGCGGACTGAGGCATGAGGCTTCCTCATCTCCAACCCGAGAGTTACTTCAGCGGCTGACCTGAGCCCCTCTGCACTCTGGGTAGCGAAAATTAATTTTTTGTTGTGAATGCACCAAACAGATTATTCCAGGGATGGATTTACTAAAGGACACGATAAAAATCACTAAGACACACTTGATGGCAAACACGGCAATAAACAACACACGCGTATTTTTATGGTCAAAAATATAGAGGGTAGATTTACAACTGTTCAGTGGATTTAGTGCTTCTTATTTAAATCACTCAGTTTTTGTGACCCTGTATTTTATGCCTCCTCTCTCTGGACTAAATGGATGTCCTATTTGGAGACTGTCCCTAGGGCTGCTCCCCAACTTCCCAGTATTTTTGAGTGACTTTGAAATATGCTTAGTCCACTGCTCCCATAACTCCTTATGGTGTATGTGAAAGGATCTGGCAAAATATTGGGGCAGAGCTGGTATCTTTGATATATTCTAATTTCCTTCACTCAGTAGTAGGCTTTCTGTAAATGTTGGAAGATGAGGATAATACTGTTCTATTAGGAAAACTTGTAGTTGAATCTTTTATCCAGAGATATTGAAGTTTTTCATAAAACACAACTTTGTTAATATTTATGGATCTATTAACATTTTTAAAAGAACAGACAAATATTAAATAAGACAAACTTCTCAGATTTCGGTAGACTCACTGTTTTGTATTTGGACTAAATTAGTATAACAAAAGGTAAGCAAAAGTATACTAGTTAATACAATTCGATCTCTTTTGACGAAGTGAAAAGTAGGATTCGGATACAGAAGGCACAGCTGGTTCATTTGTACCCAGCATCAGCATCAGCTGGGCACCGTCTGCCAGGCCTGCAGGGATAGAGGAAGTAGTGAACGTCATGTCGTGTCACTGGTGGGCACCTGGGCCCACTGCTTCCTGGGCAACCACAATGATCCTCCCAATGCTTGCAAATCTGGGACTCTATTTACAAATGCGCTTACCCAGAGCGCAGGGTTTGGAGCCAGACAAACAGGGTTAGCTAGCTAAGTGACCTTAGCCCAGTTGTTCACCTATCCGGTCCTAAGTTATTTTAGGTATAGAATGAAAATAATGGTAATATCTACATTGTAGAATCTTTGTTAGGCTAACGCCAATTTAGCACTTACAGCTCTTACTTAGAGCATTCAATAAATAGAAGCTATGATGCTACATTATGATTAAGACCTCTAGTAGAAGTATGTAAAGGTATTGGGTTCAAATAGGAGAGTGAAAAACTGCCTGGAAATGTGGCAAAGATTGCAGGGAGTAGCGGTAACTGAGTTGACTCTTGAAAGTTAGACCCAGAATTTTGCTCGTAAAGAGCAATCCTACAGGCTGATAAAAACATATTAAAATAAACAGTAGAAATACAAAACTGTAGTGAGATTTTTACCTATCTGAATTAATATATGTAAATCACTGAGCTCAGCATCACGCCTTCAAATATTTCTTATTCAACAAATATTAGTTCCATTCTTTCATATACCCACCTCTCTTCTCTAGGTTTTGTGTCTGTGGGAGGTTGAGGGGTAGAAGGGAGTCAAAGAGAATAGCCCTGGAAGGAAGAACAGGATTTGGGCATGCAATGATGGAGAAAGAGGAGCCCCATGATGGAAAAGTTTTATTTAAAGTCATAGAGGAGAGTGAGAGGATATAGGAAACCCTATGTCACAAAGAGTATGTGTCACCCATTTATATGGGACCAGTGAAGACATGGAGACTGATGACCTACATATAATTTAGTAACAGGAATTATGCTAATACCAACCTTAGGAGAAGAATGTGTGCAATATGAGACAGTAAGCCATTTGAGATTGAATTGCCTCCTTAGTAGTCAATCATTTTCTTTTCCATTTTATCATTTTAAAATAACTCTTATTCACTATTTGGTAGAATATAGGAAATACTGTTCTTTATTTGAATATTATTTTAGATGCAAATGCTTCAAAAAGATGCCATTGTAAGATGCATAATGATTACTAACCCAAAAAGGAATTTATTCTATGAAAATGTATTTATATAAACACTAATGTTAAAAAGATTCTAGTTTTTTAGAAAATTGTGCAAGATGAACCTTAGGAGAAAATAACTGGTATGGGTTACATTTCAAATAATTTTAGACCATAAAAAAATCGGTTGCAATTTTATTCTAGTTATACATGGAAGGCAATTTTTGATATTACCCATATTTGAAATCTTCTATCATTAAAATGTTTTTTTGAAACTCTTCAACATAGAGACATTATAGAAATAAGTGTATTTTAATGAGAGGGACTAGATCTGAAAAATCACATGGATCTTTCCTATTCAATATCTATGCTTTTAAGGTTGACTAATATGTATCTTAATGTTACAGTAATTTTTATGGTATTAATAGCCTGAATCTCTTAAAGGGAGACAAAGAACTTCAGGATAATATACTTGAATTTAGGGTGAGCTCTTTCTAAGTCTGAAAAGTAGCTCTGTGAGCAGTGTACTGCAGGTGAAATGGCATTGGAATTGAGCAAGGAGCACAAGATTCTAGACTCTTCTCACCACTTGCTTTCTAATCTCTTGGCTTGGGCAAATCTGCTAGCCTCCCTTTTCTTTTCTCTATATAACAGTTAATAATACCAGCACTTACATGGTTTTTGTGTGGACTAAAACATAAAATAATTACTTTTTGCCTTCTGTGAAAATGCTGTTGGGTGCTAAGCAGACATAAGAAATTTAAGTACACTGGCATCCAAATGGATTGACTGCTTCTAGAATTAAACTTCACAATAGACATATATGATTAACTCTTTTTAAGAAGAACCTTTTCATGCATTTATCAATGCTAACAGATTGTTATTATGAGTCTATTATAAAAAACTTTAGTATAAATGAAGTATAAGATCATGTGCCATCCTCAGATTTATGAAGTAAGGTGAAAGAAGGCAGTGTTTGAATCAAAATTGTATCTTTTTGTCCAAGAAAGTAGATCCAGATATCAACCAACACCACCATAATGAGCTAACATTACCATCTCAATCTATTTTATGAACATATAAACCCCAGAATATAATAAACTTAGGTCTGTGGGTACCCAATCTTAAACTTTAAAAGGAGTCAGGTTGACTCTTACTAATTTACAAAAACCTTTGCTGTACAAATTGGGCAGGCTGAGTGAGATCATCTATAAACTGTTATTAATCATTGTTAACACCAGTTTTCAAACTAACTAATCGAATTATATTTTGTTTTCATACCAGGCTTAAGCCTTTTCATCGTTTTTCTAATGCCAAACAATTATCTATTTACTTGAGATAACAGGTAATACAAATTACTTGGCATCTTTGTAGTGAATTATAAGCTAAATTAACTTTGTTTGATACATGTTGACAGGGATAACGTAGCACAATTCACGAGCATTCACAGTTCACAGTTCCCTGAGAAGATGGAGAATGGTTTCTTTAGAATCAGTGGTTACCCAGAAATGCTGCTTGAATTTAAAAGTGTCATCTGACAGACAGTGTATGACTGACATACTGAACTAATGACTGTCAACAGTACTTGAAATAAGCAATTTTGCTTATTCATTTAGAATGAAATAACTGCTTTACAGGAGTTAAAAGTGAGTGTTAGGATTGTGTAAGGAATACTCAAATAAAAAATGGACGCAAGGATGGACAGTATAACCTTCAGGAATGATTTTTGGGATTTGTATGTTGCTATAAAAAATAAGCTTAAAATCTTCAATTTGTCAACAAATATGAATTTGTGAACAGCAAATGTATGTAAGAAAATTGCTAGATGCTGGGGGGGAATATCACCTAAAAGAATTAGAGGTAAGTCAGAGTCATTGGAAGTTTATTTTGTATTTGTATTGAGTTTATTTTTGTATGGCAAAGTCACATACAACCTTAATAAAATTGGCAAGGTAATGAAGCTAATACAGCTATATTTTTATGAAAGATATTTAACTAACATGCAGTGTGCTTCTTTATCAGGAAACCATAGAGATATCTCATTTGATTTGATATACTTGAACTGACAACTTGCCTTCAGATAACGAATGACTTTTATCATGGTAAAGTAAGTTGTGGAACTCATTGCCCATAACTACCTTAGAAAAGTCCACATTTTAAAGACAGAGCCTTAATAAGATAGATAAATTATATACTATTATCCACATTTTTGAAAGATATCTTCTTTAGAATTAGTGCTTTTTTGTATAACAGTTTCTATTTGACCACAGGTATAAATAAAACAGTGATCAGTTTCAAGGAGTATTATTTCATCTCACTGAGGAAAATATTAAAAAGTTATAAATAAAGTCATTCAAGCCTTAATCTAGTAAATACTAAACTATTCAAAATATGTCTCAAAGGAGTAAGACGTGCTTATGTTCTGTGCTATTGCTCCATGAGTTGAATACACGAAGAACAGTTTTATCAGAGCCATGCTCGGCATGTAGGTAAACCTTAAAAGTTCTGGAATGTTTGATTTTATGTCAGGGTGTAAGCTCAGACTTGAATTAAAAAGGAAAAGCTGTTGCAGATCGACAATCATTGCCCTAAAAGATGTATTTACAAGACTTTCATGTACGTAGAGAAAGGGCAAATGATTTATTCCACGTTTTACTCCAAAACAAGTGATCTGATAGCATGAGTTAGTGAATAGTGGTCGCCAGTGAGTTAAAGTTTTCCAGTACATATCGGCCATAAATTACAGGTAAAATTACAGGTAAAAAAGTATATATGTCTAAAAAAAATTAAATCAAACAGTAGTAGAAATCCTGAAGCACTTCTGCAGAATCCTTGGAATTTGGAGAACACAATTTTCAGTCTATAGAAATTGAAAGATTTCTTAATCTTAGCATAGGGCTACCTTTCCTAAATCTCCACTGCACAGTTTTGTTGGGACTGAGTGAAAGGGGAGATGCTTTGCCTAAAATTCTAGGTATTATTTTTCCTTAAGATATGAAAGCAAATATGGAAAAAATGAAATAGCATTTAATAATCTTCATCAAAAAATTTAAAAGTTATAAATCAAATTTCAGGGGCTGGCCCAGTGGTGCAGCAGTTAAGTACGCATGTTTTGCTTCAGCGGCCCGGGGTTCGCCAGTCAGATCCCGGGTGTGGACATGGCACTGCTTGGCAAGCCATGCTGTGGTAGGCGTCCCACATGTAAAGTGGAGGAAGATGGGCACAGATGTGAGTTCAGGGCCAGTCTTCCTCAGCAAAAAGAGGAGGATTGGCAGCAGATGTTAGCTCAGGGCTCATCTTCCTCAAAAAAACCCCCAAATTTTATTGGACTTGATAATATCTTTCCTATACCCATATGTTCCCAAGAATAAGTTATTTGATATAGGTCTTCATTATTATTATTGTTTTCTTGCTGAGAAAGATTCTCCCAGAACTAAGATCTGTGCCAATCTTCCTCTATTTTGTATGTGGGTTGCCACCACAGCATGGCTGACAAGTGGTATAGGTCTGTGCCTGGTATTCAAACCCACCAACCTGGGCCGCCAAAGCAGAGCACACCAAACTTAACCATGATGCCATGGGGCTGACCCCATAAGTCTTCATTATTGTGCCATCAAGAGTTTAACTTTTTCTGTGATAATTTGGTAAGTTTAAAAGATAATTGAGGAAACATGAGACCTGTCATCATACATATGAATGTTACAACCTATGTGAAAATCCATTTCTGATGTGTCTTCAACTGCTTTATTTTGTGGACAAAGGCCTTTTTTGGTCTGGATGCCAAGAAAACTTTTCTAAAGGAAAGAACAAAACACAAAGTTTAATTTTTTAAAAAAATGCCATTTCTAAAGCCACCTTCTACTAAGTAAACACCTATACTACATTCAAATTTAGTTACTGCAGTAATCTATGGTTTCATATCTTTGACACGTGAAAATAGATTGCTGCCATTTGAAATCAAGCTCTGGGGCAAGTTTGAGGGTGAATTATGATTCTTTATTATGTTCATAGCTAAATTTCCCGTGCTTGATGGAAGAGTCCATATAGTAAGGAGTTCTTAATTAACCCTGTATTAAGAATAAGTGGAGAACTGTGGAGAGAATATTGTAAATTCATGTCTGAATCTTTCTTTAATGGTATTCCTTAAGCAAAGTAAGTGCAACCTTGTCAAGGGTCCCCCTTAGCTAGCATATTTCCAGAATAGGAGCGGTTTGTTTGTTTGGTGTTGTTTTTAACACCCTCTCTAGAGGTAGCCTGTGTTGCAGCTTGTTTCTCTGCTGCTTCCTGCTGCTCCAACCCCACCTGGAGCCTTCTCTGCCCACCACCACCTGGAACTTAGGGCCTCAACGTCACTGTTTTCATGATGCCATTACTGACAATTCTGGAAGCTAAGGAACATTTCTCTCTCTGTAATCTCTTTGTAACTACAAATGTTGTATCACTCACTGAGTGCTTTCTCTCAATGTTTAGTGTGCTGTGTTTCCTCTCTCCTGGCTCACATCAAATACTTTCTCCTATCCTCTCTTTCACACAAAGATGTAAAATGAAGAGTATGAACTGCCACCCCCAAAGAATATTATGACTCGTCACTAGGTGAGGAGGGGCCATTTTGGATTCTTTGGAATCCTGGGATATTTTTAGGACCCTAGAAATAACACAAAAGCAGTTACATGCATTAACTCATGATTAATATATAGAAACGAGAAATTAGAATCAAGCTAAAAGTTCTAAATATCATAACTCAGTTATTTGTAAAGTTGTCACAAAGCAGCCCATTCTGCTTTTTAAAGTGCCAGTAGGCATGGGGGTCTGTAGGAAGCAAAAGCAAAAGCAAGTCATGGATAAAAAGTGGATAGATGAAAGGAAGAAGGAAACGGGACCTAACGGAGGACATTCTGTGCAGCTAGCAATATCGAGCAAAGGCCGCTCTTGTTTCCTCTTCTTGGTAAAATATGGTCAGTGTCTCTGGTTTATGATTTTTTTTCTGGCTTTTGGTTTAAAACTTCTTTTATGTGCAAAGTCCTAAGAATATGCTGATATTTGGTTTCATCTTAAAGGTTTAGAATGTGGTATTTTTTTTTCCTGAGCCCTGCTCTGACCTTTCTTAAAGGGTGATGAATTGTTAATGATATTGACATTAACTTCTTCTAGAGTGAAATAAGGTACAGCATCTATAGCCTTTGAAAAGAAAATTAGTCCCGACCTTACTGTTAGGAGCCATTAATTCAGATGATGAATCTGCCGAGAAATAAACATGAAAGAAAATCATTAGAAAAACTTGACTTCTTATTTCTAGAATCACAGGTTTGTACATGTGAGACAAATGTTACTAAATAAAAGATATTCTCCAGTACAAGAGGTGTTTTGGCATTAGATTTTTACCCACATTTAGTTATTGTATGGCTAATATCTTGCATCATAAACATGGAATCCAAGACAAGAGTGTGGTTATTAATATATATGAGTGGGCTAGGATCTTAGATCATGCCAGAATGTGTGCTGGACTGAAGTTAAGATTTACAGTAATGTGAAAAATGTGAGACGGCAATGAGTAGAATTTTAAAATGCTTTGGAAATTTATTCACGTGCCACTTCATTTCTTTCTACTCATGTCTGATATTCATGTTAATGTAGGTATTTGTTATCATATCACAATTTCCTTTCTTATTGAAATAATTGGTATAAAACCTTATATAAGAGGCACAGTGTTGATTTGATACACTTTTATATTGCAGTCTGATTACCCCTGTGGCATTAGCTAATACCTCTATGATGTCACCTAATTTCTTTTTTGTGGTGGGTACAATTAAGATCTAGTCTCTTAGCAACTCTCAAGTCTCTAATATATTATTGTCTATAATCACTATGCTGTGCATTAGACCTCCAGGACGTATTTATCTACTGGTTGCAAGTTTGTACCCTTAAACAACATCTCCTCAATGCCTGGTAATCACCATTCTACTCTTTGTAAATAAATTTGGCTTTTTCAGATTCCACATTTGAGTGATAACATTCAGTATTTGTCTTTATCTGACTTGCCTCACTTAGCATAATGTCCTCAAGGTTCATCCATGTTGTCCCAAATGGCAGGATTTTCTCCTTTCACATGGCTGAACAATATTCCATTGTATCTATTTACAATAACTTGTTTATCTATATATACAACTTGTTTATCCATTCATCCATCCATGGGCACTTTGGTGGTTTTTATACTTGGCTATTATGAATAATGCTGCAATAAACATGGAAATGCTTATACCTCTTCAGGAAAATGATGTTATTTCCTTTGGATATATACCCAGAAGTGGGATTGCTGGATCATATAGTAGTTTTATTAACTTTTTGAGGAGCCTCCATACTGTTTTCTACAATGGCTGAATCAATTTACATTCCCACCAATAGTGTAAGAGGGTTCCCTTATCTCCACATCCTTGTCAATACTTGCTGTTTGTTGTCTTGATGCTAGTCATTCTAACAAGTGTGAGGTGATATCTCGTTGTGGTTTTGGTTTTCATTTCCCTGATCATTAGTGATGTTGAGCCCCTTTTCATGTACCTATTGGCCATTTGGATGTCTTCTTTGGAAAAATGTGTATTTAGTTCCTCTGCCCTTTTTTTGTCAGATTTTTTGTTGATTTGTATGATTTCTTCATATATTTTGGATATTAAGCCCTTATCAGATACATGATCTGGAAATATTGTCTACCATTTGGTAGGTTGCCTTTTTATTTTGTTGTTTCCTTTCTGTGCAGAAGCTTTTTAGTTTGTTGTCTCACTTGTTGATTTTTTTGTTTTTGTTCCTTGTGCTTTTAGTGTCGTATCCGAAAAATCATTGCCCATTCCAACATTAAGGGATTTCTCCTGTTTTCTTCTAGGAATTTTATGGTATCAGGTCTTATGTGTAAGTCTTTGATCATTTTGAGTTAATTTCTTTGAGTGGTGAGGGGTTCGATTTCATTTTTCTGCATGTGGTTATCCAGGTTTCCCAACACCATTTGTTGAAAGAGACTATCCTTTCCCCATTGAGTGTTCTTGGCTCCCTTGTCAAATATTAATTGACCATATATATGAGGGTTTATTTCTGGGCTCTCTATTCTGTTTTATTGATGTATGTCTATTTTTATGCCAGTCTCATACTGTTTGAATTACTATAGCTTTGTAGTATAGCTCGAAATCAGGAAGTGTAATGCTTCTGGCTTTGTTGTTCTTTCTCAAGATTGCTTTGGCTCTTCAGGGTCTTTTGTGCTTCCACGCGTCTGTTTAGGATTGTTTATTCTATTTGTGTGAAAAATGCCATTGGAATGTTGATAGGAATTGCATTAAATCTATAGATGGCTTTGGGCAGTATGGACTTTTTGACGATGTTAATTCTTATCCATGAATACAGGGTATCTTTCCATTTGTTTGTGTTTTCTTCAAATTCTTTCATCAAGGTCTTGTAGTTTTCCTTTAACAGATCTTTGACTTCCTTGTTTAGATTTATTGCTAAGTATTTTATTGTTTTGATGCTATGGCTAATGGGGTAGTGTTCTTTCTTTTACAGATTTTTTAGTGTTAGTGTGTAGATATGCAACTGATTTCTGTGTGTGAATTTTATATCCAGAAACTCTAATGAATTTGTTAATTAGTTCCAAAAGTTTTTTGGTTGAGTCTTTAGGATTTTCTATATGTAAGATCATATTGAGTCAGCCCTGATGGCCTAGTGGTTAAAGTTGGACGCTCTCACCACTTAGGCGACTGAGGTTCGTTTCCCAGTCTTGGAACCACATCACCCATCTGTTGGTTACCATGCTGTGGTGGCAGCTCACACAGAAGAACTAGAAGGACTTACAAGTAGGATATACAAGCATGCACTGGGGCTTTGCAGAGGCAAAAAAAAAAAGAGGAAGACTGACAGTAGATGTTAGCTCAGGGTCAATATTTCCCTGCAAACAAACAAGCAAACAAAAATCAAGTTATCTGCAAATAACAATAATTTTACTTCTTTTTAATTTGGCTGCATTTTATTTCTTTGTTTTCCCTAATTGCTCTACCTAGCACTCCCATTTCTATGTTGAATATGAATGGTGAGAGTGGGCACCCTTGTCTTTTTTCTGATCTTAGAGGAAAAGCTTTGAATTTCTTACTATTGAGTACCATATTAGCTGTGGGCTTGTCACATATGGCCTTTATTATGTTAAGGTATGTTCCTTCTATACCCAATATGTTGAGGGCTTTAATCATGAAAAGACATATTTTGTTAAATGATTTTCTGCATCTATTGAAATAATCATATGATTTTCATCATTTTGTTAATGTCATGTATCACATTTATTGATTTGCATATGTTGAATCATCCTTGCATCCCAGGGATAAATCCCACTTGGTCATGGTGTACAATCCTTTTAATGTGTTGTTGAATTAGGTTAATATTTTGTTGAGAATTTTTGCGTCTATCTTCATCAGGGATATTGATCTACTATTTTCTTTTCTTGTAGTGTACTTATCTGATTTTGGTATCAGGATAATGCTGGCCTTGTAGAATGAATTTGTGAGTGTTACCTCCCCCTTAATTTTTTGGAAGAGTTTGAAAAGGATTGGCACTAATTCTTCTTTAAATATTTAGTAAAATTTGCCAATGAAACCATCTGGTCCTGGGCTTTTCTTGGTTGGGTAGTTTTTGATTACTGATTCTCTCTCCTTACTTGTTATTGTTCCACTAAGATTTTCTAATTCTTTCTGGTTCAGTCTTGGTAGGTTGTATGTTTCTAAGAATTTATCTATTTCTTCTAGGTTATCTAATTAGATAGCATATAATAGTTCATAATCTCTTATGATCCTATGTATTTCTGGAGTATCAGTTGTAATGTCTCCTTTTTCATTTCTGATTTTGAGTCTTCTTTCTTGGTCTAGCTAAAGCTTTGTTAATTTACAATTTTCTTTAAGGGGAATGTTTATGATTACTTTAGGTTAATTGTACTTATTCCATTGCAAAGTCTCATTTATAAGGTACTCTCTAGTATAATGCATTTAATATTTCTGTTTCTTCCTTACTAACAAGTATGATACAGTATACAGAATACACTCAACAAATGTTTGCTCAATTTATTTGTCTGATGCCATTGGATAAATAAATTGCCTTAGTATTTCTTTAGTGACACATCTTCATTTCCATTCTAACTATATTTTCATTCTTTATTTTGGTCCTGACTTTGGAAGTCACGCGCCTCCAAGAAGAATAGAACACAGCATTTCTATTCAGGAGCAATTCGAAGGTGACTCAGTACTTCCGTTTTGCGTATTTGGATACTCTGGTTTACTCTCCTTTGTTCCTTGCTGGCAGGAGAATTGTAATAATTAAAAATTTTTTGGAGTAATTCCCTCCAGTGTATTCTAAAAGCCACCAAAAGCACAAGTGTGTGATGATGGCAATATTTTAACCAAAAATATATATAGTGAATTCCTTGACAAAGTTGGGGTCCTAGTATTAGCGTGCCCTCTCTTTTTGAGGTAATAAAGGTGTTCTAAAATGACTGTGGTGAAGGTTGCTCGTACCTGTGAATACACTAAAAACCACTGAATTGCACTTTGAGTAGATTGTATCATATGTGAATTATATCTCAACTGTTTTTTAAAAAGTTAATACTTAGGGGGCTGGCCCCGTGGCCGAGTGGTTAAGTTCGCGTGCTCCGCTGCAGGCGGCCCAGTGTTTCGTTGGTTCGAATCCTGGGCGCGGACATGGCACTGCTCATCAGACCACGCTGAGGCAGCGTCCCACATGCCACAACTAGAAGGACCCACAACGAAGAATATACAACTATGTACCGGGGGGCTTTGGGGAGAAAAAGGAAAATAATAAAATCTTTAAAAAAAAAAAAAAGTTAATACTTAGCTTATTTGAGAAATAAGTGAAATAATGCATAGAAATACTTAGCACTGCGCCTCAAACATAACATGAACATGATAAACATTATTATTGTTACTGCTTCCTCACTAAGCTCTATAGGCACTCCAGACCTTTCATTTTGTTGTGTTTCTCGGTTACCTTTTATCTTCTGTTCCTTTATCTTTCTCCACACTATCTTATCTAGTGACACATACAGCCATGATTTGCCTCTCCGGGAACCTGTCAGGAAAAGAAATGCATGCTCACAACCCTTTATCCTGCCCACAAAATGTATTGTTTATATTAAAATAAGACTAGTAATTAGCCATGTACATCTTTCATTGATTAAAAAGAGAAAGTAATTTTTCCATCATGTCTCTGCTTTAAATGAGATGAAAACAAATTTTCTAGGTTTACATTTTATTCAGGTATAGTGACATTTTTCAATGTACCTTTTACTAAGAAAAATAACCCAAACTTGTATGTGCAAATTTCTAATCATTCTATTGTTCCCTTAGTGGTGTTTAGCTAGTCAGTTTTAATATAGACAATTTATTGTTGCAATTATAATGCTATAGCCGTATTTTATTTGAAAGAATTTAAAGACAAAATTGACAACAAACTCAGATACATTCGTGCATGTCATAATTATTTTTTATTAATAAAAAGGTAGGGAGTTACATTTCACACGTTTGAAGGTTTTAAAAAATAATTTTCTTTTTGGTGAAGAAGATTGGCCCTGAGATAATGTCTGTTGCCAATCTTCCTCTTTTTACTTGAGTAAGATTGGTCCTGAGCTAACATCTGTGCCAATCTTTCCTCTATTTTTGTATGTGGGTCGCTGCCACAGTGTAATTTGATGAGTGATGTAGTTCTATGCATGGAATCCAAACCCATGAACCTGGGCTGCCAAAGCAGAGAATGCTGAACTTAACCACCACACCACTGGGCTGGCCCCTAAAAAATAAATTTTTAATAAAGCATTTCAATAACTACCAATTAGTAAAAGTAAACTCCAACGTGGATATTTTATTTTTTGTTGACAGTCTAAATCTTATCAAATATTTGGGGGAAAAAGTAATCTTCCTATAGTTCTATATCAATCATTCTGTTTTGTTGTATGCTTAAATGTTAAATATTTGGTTTATTTCTATTTTTTCATTTCTGTACATTTTCTATATTATCAACTATAGCATTACCTCTCAATTATTTATCTTATTCAAATATTAGATTGAAAGTTTATGTGAAAGCTTTATTTTTGTTTATTTTAGTGGTACAAACTTCCAAAATACACAACAGAATATGAAAATAAAAATTTTGTATTTCTCAGTGAGTTTGATCAATGCAAGCAATAAATATACATCATTTAAGGTAAGTTCTTCATGTACCTGACATAGGAGCCACTGCTTCTCACCTTGATGCACAAAATTGGTAAGCATCTGGAATATTCATTGTTGCTGAGTCTACACGCAGCCCCAGCTTCTTCTCAATGTGCTCCTTTGGGTTCTCACTACCCATCAGGAGGAACAGAAAGTGAGGGGAAGCCCACATGCCTTCCTTATTGTCAGATGAGAAGGTATCTTGGAATTAACTTTTCTTTTTTCTTTCTCAACTTGAATGATAGGGATGAATTATCTATGTAGTTACCTAGTTCTTGTCGCCCATTTACTTCCTCATTAATAGAACCAAAGACTCCACCCACATTTCAGTGACCTCCAGGAACTCGTGGAAAGCATATTACTACACTAATTATCAAGGGGGAAGTAATCTCCAAATACATTTGGACTAGAGCTTCAGATGAAGAAAACTAAGTCATGACTCCTTTGAAACTTAGTGTGTATTTATCAGGACATTTACTATAAATAAAAGAACATTGCTGACAAAGTCTCCGTTCTTTGGTGCATAGCAGCCAACCACACATATGGAAAGGAGTTCTCTCTTTAGGCTTCCCTAATAACAAGAAGATTGCCTTACTTTCCTGAGTAAATGGGTACTTTTGTGATATTACATAAAGGAGTGCACAACCATAGGCCCTCCTCTCCAGTGTGAGAACCATGTACGTTATTAATAATTTTCAGAAGTTGTGTTTTTCAAATTTGCATCTTTTTGAAATACAACTTAGCTTCTATTCCTCTCCCTTGCTATGGTATTTTGTTTCCATTCTATTATATTCTTCAATCTCTTGGAATATGAAAGAGAATTCTGTGCTGTCTGTGAATGGAGATGGACTTTCTTTCCCTGTTTGAGGAATGTGGGAATTGACAGTGAGATACAATTTACTTAAGGAACATTACTGTGGAAATAGTTCATTTACTTTTAGGATGGAGTGCCTTACTCTTAAAAATAAGCCTACCCACTGGGAATCTTTTGATCATGATTAAATTTGAAAACCCAATATAGATCTCTTAAGAAACATGCTGTAATTTGTCAAGAGCTTGAATTTTACATGTTTACTCAAAAGGCTTTTTAACAGACTATTGTTCCATTTGCAGAATTTGTGAAGGAATTACAAGGATTTCTAAATGGTATTGTTTACAGGAATGAAATGTCATGCAGGGCCATTTCCTAGTACATTACGTTGAATGAAAGGACAATTTCGATTTTCCCAATAATACTACTTGGTGATTTACTAACTCTAGTCTTTGAATCAAATGTGAATGTCCTGTGGCAAATTGCTGGCTGCTGGTCTTTTTGATAGGACACTTAATTATGTAGTTCACATCTTGCAAGTTCCAATCTCCATATCTCAATGAACATTTCCCTTAGTACGTTTTGCATGTAAAAGGTGTGCAAGAATTCTATTTTTATTTTTTATGGCGTTCAGATTCTTTTGACTAAAAAAATGCTATGTCCAAATGGAATTTGAAATATTACTACTTTATTAAAAATTGAATGACTTAGAAACAAGTTTTGACAAAGTTATTTGGGCTCTTCACATTTGTAGCTATTGATACTTCACTTCTGGGGGGTGGGGACAAGAATCAGAAGAAAGAATAAAGTGAACTGGAAGTTACTGAGGGTTTATTGAAGATGAAGATTGCTTATTTCTTTGATTCTTACAGGAGATCTAACCCGATGCTGTGAATATAGCAAGTTGTTAATACATTTCTTTAAAAGACTCAATGATAGCAATGAGACTTGCTTCTAACAAGGTGTTACTTTCTTGTGTTCACTTGCTACATGTCCCAAATAGGCATCATGATATACTGTTCTAGCTCACTAGGTTTTTTGAACCCAGAATGAGACAATATGTAAGAGACTTTTGGAATATAATAAGCTAATTGCACTAGACAAATGGTAGTTGGGTGTCATTTTCATTACATGTCTTTTTAGATGAGTCATAATAGATCTGACTGAAAGAGCAAAACCCAAAACCTTTAGTTATTTATCTTATCTCATTACGTCTTTTAAAAAATTCAAAAAGCAATGTATTTTTAAGAACATGGGGACTGTTATTGAGCTATTTATTGTTTTGTGTGCGTGTTTTGCAAAAATTTGCATAATATATTTATTTGGGTATTTTGTTAATTTGGTTGTCAATATGCATTTTTTTCCAAGCAGCACTGTTGAATTGTGTCACTTCTCATTTTCTAGTTTGAAATATTCAAAACAAAGCATCGATTTGTGATGATACAATGACTTGTTAAGCCCATTCTTTTCTTTTAATCAAAAGCAAATTTATCTCAATCAATATTTGTAAATTAAACCACACGTTGGCCTAAATCATGAAAGCCATGGAAAGACTGAACAAAGTCCTGGTGAACCAATTCCCTTATAAAACTCTTGATCATTTCTTCATGATTCTGATCCCAATCAGGGTTGTACAGTCCTTGCTATCCTGAAAGCAGATCCAAGCTGAAGTTCAATTTTTATTATCTAAACCTATTCATTTTTGTTTCCTGTATCAGGAGGAAGAGAGAAGGGAAAGCAAGAGCAGTAGAGACAGAAAATTTTTCTGCCTGTCACCTTTTTACTCGAGTATTAGCCTATAATATTGTTCTCTTTCTCATCTACTGTGGGAAAATTCCGAAAATAAATTGCTTTCTCTGGTATATTCTGAGGACCAAGGGTGAGCATGAGACAGTCACTTAGTAGAGAGGAGGGGAGAGTCTGCTTTGGAGTTTCTAACTTTTAAGATATTAGGCCATGGGCAACTGCCACCTTCTCCCAACTATTAAAAAAGCCATTGAAGAATTCAGTATAGTCCTGTGTTCTGATTCAAACGAAGGAAGTTTTTATATCCTCTCAAAATTTTAGGGAAGGGAATAAGTTTAGACCAACAGTCCAGTTTAGTAGAGATGATATACAATTTTCATTTCATAGACACTGAAAAACACTTTTTAAAAATGGCTCCTATTCCATCTTAAAATTCTAATAAATTTTCGTAAGCACAGATAATTTTGCTTTCTTTTCATTCTTTTTTTTTTTTTTATTTTACTGCCTAAATGTTTCGGGTTTTGCAATTTGATGATAAATGTTTATATCTGTTAAGTTTCTGAAACATTTGTATAATAATGATGCAGATCACTTTATTTCATCAAACCTTACAAATGATTACAACTGTTTTGCATGGACTAGTAAAAATGTATTTGTGTGTCATGGAAAAAGTACGTGGAGCTCCCAAGGAAGGTCATCTGCAGAAGTTATTGCTACCACATTCTTGTTCTAGCATAAGAACTGTTTTTAAGTAATTCTAAAATGCAGTATTGTGAAGGTGAGTGGGGGGAAAAGAGGTGGAATTAGTGAAAATCACATTTATAAATAAAGTTTAAAAAATAAGCTTTTAGAGTCATTATTCATACCCATAATTTCCAGCAAAAACCCGTGCAAATAAAGTTCCTGTTTCTTCAGGTTTCAGACCCGGGCATAAATCCGCATGGTCACTAATATCTTGCCTCCTGTTCGCTGAGCAGTGTCTTTTGATTTCTCTTGTGTGTCTGGACCTCCTCACGGAGGAGAATGAGCTCCTTCTTCATCAGGTAACTGTCTGGACATCAAAGGGTCTTCACTCTTTCTCAATTGTTGGGGAGGAGGGTTTGATCCAACAACTATTTTATCAAATATTTAACATGTGTCAGGCTCAATCTTAGATGCTGGGGATAGAGTAGTGAACAAGGCAGATGTTACCACTGCCTTCATGGTGCTTGCTGGGGTCCCATTTGTCGGATAAATGCATCGATGAGATAACTGGGGCCTAGTGGCAGGAGAAGGGACCCTTGTGAGCCTTGCCTGGCTGCCATCATACCTGATCAAATACCCACATTTGTAGTGTGTGCACAGCCTACATTCTCACTCTGGTCCTTTACTACATGATTTGTTGAGTTAATAAGTTATACATTTCCAACAAAGTATACTTTGAAACTGGCTTCTGATCTAGCACAGAAATGGCAAACTCAAGTTTTGTGAATGGGAAATCTAACTTTTAAAGTCTTTTCCTGGTAAAACAGTAATTTAATTATGTTGTAGACTTGTGTACAATGGAGTTATTGAAGTGTGCATTGAATTTTTATTTTATAGTAGTTTCTAATAGGAAATTATGATTCTAGATATTGGCTTGTGTTGCTTAATTGATACCCATTTACCTAAATGAAACAAATATCTAATTGGCTAGACATCACGACTCACTAAGAAGCAATTGTAATAAAAGAAAGTAGATTTCCCACAGTGATTGTCTAAAACTCTGATAAGACAGTGATCAAGAAAATGACTCTTTTGACAGTCATAGTACTGAAGAAACAAAGCATTTGTATATTAAGTGATCATTGTATGAGGGTCAAGTTAGATTAATTTATCTATTGTTTGTTTTATCTATGAATTTTAAATGTTAATAGCTACTCAAAATTAGGGTGGACCTGTTATATGTCAGAAAAGACGTTTAATGAACAGTTGATGTGAACATCACTGTTGCAAATGCTTGTAAGCATTTCATTGGAGCAATGTTTCCCAATGTCTTCAGAGGATCACTCACTTCAGAGTCACTGATGTGTGACTCTTTATTGAAAACGCAGAGTCTTTTGGGCTTACTCAACCCTATTGAATCAGTAACTCTGAAAGCGAGTCATCAGACATCTGCATTTTTAAATATGTCTTCTGGGTGATTCTTATATATACTAAAACTTGAGCATTACTGTTTTAAACTTAGTTGATGCATTTTCCTACCTGCAACTTAAAGTAAGATATAATCTCCAAAGCCTTTGAGCTTGTTCCCTACAGATAGTAATGAAATGAAAATGTATTTTCCACTAGTGTTGGAAACTATTCTCTGGATTCTCTTAGCCAATCCACATAAGCTATGGGAGCTCCGGGGCTGGTGCCTACCACCTTGAAGCTGTAGGAAAGTATTTCTCAAAGTGTGTCCTGCGGTCACCCAGCATCAAATTCACCCTGTGGGCTGGCTGAAAGCGGGTTCTAGGTCCTCACCTCAGACCTTCTGGGTTAGGATGTCTGAAGATAAGATTGGAACCTATTATTTTAAACAAACTCTGAAAATAACTACGTATTTGGAGAATGAAAATGTTTCACTAAAAGTCTATTTTTTTTCATCTTTCAATTAATTTAATCTTCCTGAATTTCATGTATTTTTAATATGAGATCCACTACCCTGGTAGGAGTCTTCACAGCTGCCAAGATATGTTTAAGACCTGTCCCGGGATTTAGATAATGACTTCATAGGAATGAACAGTATTCAACTTTTCATCACCTTCAACTCCTATTCCTCTTCTCATGCTCATTGAAACTAGCATTGCCTGATGACATCCTGGTCTTTCAACTTAGTACCTTAACATTTGTTATTTGCTCTCTACCCCTATTCTTGGTGTGGCATATCCCATCACAGCCTGAATAACATGTTTCAATTGTGAAGATTTTTCCAATATCTGCAGGCAAATTTTTTTTACTATTGAGCTTTCTCAATATTGTTATAAGTTCATAATGACACTTATCAAGTTGTACTATAATGATGATAATAGTTCCAATTTCATTCTCTTTATAAAGAGTTTCCCCAGGGCATAAGATGGATCGTCTTCCTGTTTTTATGCCCTATGGAGTCCATGTTGCATGGCACGAATGACTCTCATTCCACATATGCATCTAAATTCAACTCCCCTTGCTTCACTCAGAATATATCCCAGAGATGTGACATGTCATTTTGATACAGTTTCTTCGCTTTCTCACTAATGGCTTAGTTAATTATTTTCTTCAGCTAATGGAGAATTCTTTTGCCTATCAATGAGCTCTTAGGGATCTATGTAGAGCGGATGAAGGGAAAGTCACTTCTTATACATCTTCTGTTACTCATGTTTTCATTTCAGGTCTCTGCTTGTAGAAGCTTGAGGCTGGTGCTTAGAACATGTTGTTCTCAGTTTAGGGAAAGCTAGGCGAGGCAGAACACGTTGGCCATCTTTCAAAATGCTATAAAAGACACCAAGAAATCCCCAAACTTGCAATGAATGACATTTTGTTACTGTTTAGAGATAGTAAACTTAAGATAACAGGTTTAAGTTGCCATGTATACCTGTGATCAATCGGTTTAATAAATATGTGAGAAAAACTAAGAAAAAAAAATGCAGACGAAACATTGCAATTTATATTTTCAAAGCGTGTCTGGCCCTGTGACACATTAAATGACTCAACAGTATGTAACTTTTCCTAGTTTTTACCTGCTTATGATGGATTATTTCAGGTTCTTCCTAATGAGTAATCTCAGAGAGAGCATCCCAGCAGTTCTGCCAATTTTATATTATCTCTGTGTTAGGGGCTGTAGGGCACTGGGAGAAATTCCAGATAGCATGTTGGAAAGTACACAGGATTTTCAGTTGGAGACCTCTTGCTCGTATCTCATTTTTTTCCAGTTTCGTACTATGTGAACTTAACTTATCCAGGGTTCCATTTTCTTGGCTGTAAACCTGGGATAAATTGTAAAGCTCTTCTTAGAGGGGTATTGTGTAGATTAAGTAATATCATACATGTGAACATCAGGATCTTTCACCTTGCTGAACTTGGTGAGGCCAACTTCAGGCTGGTTGATCTGTGACTTACTGTGGGAAGAAGTCATCCTTTGGAACCCACATCTGGGAAAGGTCTGGAATCCAATGGCCTTGAGCATTACCTGAATAGTTTCATTGTTCTGGTGAATTTCCCTGCAATTTGATTATCATCTAGCATGCCTTTACTTCTCAAGTAGAACAAATTCTTCAAAAGCGTCCAACTTCTTTTAGCTGACCATTAGCTGGGGATCATTACAAGAATAGTTTCATGCTGAACCAATGTGTATTTTCCAGAACACCGAAATTGGCAGTTGGAAGAAATCTTGTATTTGACTCTAATTAAGGGTTTCTTTGTTTCATTACTGGCTCACACAGTCACAGGATCATCAAATGTGTCCCTTAAAATACTTTAAAAATTTAAAAAGCTAGCCTCAAATACCAGCTATGTTCTTTTAATACTTGATAAATCATTGCATTTTACAGTTGTTTATCATTCTTTTTCTATGGCTTAATTTAACTTATACCTTGGGTTATATATATTCAGTTTAATATAATCTCTAATGCCCTTATTAAAAGAATACTGAATTACAGTGTAAGTGCTATTACATATTTCGCTTAAAGTATGTTTCCTAATCTTTCAATTAATTGAATCTTCTTAAATTTCATGTGTACTTCAAAAAAACAGAAAACACTTTCACTGAGACCCTTGTGTTTTTATTCTTCCTGACTATTTTACAAGTTCCAAAAAAGTATTTCTCTACCATACTAGCAATTCCTTGTTGCCTGCTCCTTGCCTCCTTTCCCACCGAGGGCCTCGCCTCTTGATAGGTTTAAATGCTTTTCTTGTCTTTATCAACATTTCCCTCTAATAGTGGTAGTTATGTTATGTTTTCTTTAGTCCCATTACTATCAACGATTTCTCCTTTCCCATAATTGCGGTTTTTCTCCATTTTTGAATGGTATAGTTAATTACATTTTAAGTGCTTAAGCAATGTCTACATGAGGTTAAAGAGGCGAGACTCCAGGGGAGCAGGAGTAAGAAAGTTCCAACTGTTTTTTCTACTTCCGATGTTCCTGTCAGAAATATTTTTCTAGCGTAAATGATCTCTGGGCATTAGATGAAACATCACAGGCAGCATCAGAAAAGCATTTGATTCCCTCTCCCTTCCCACCGTGAGGGACGGGGAGGCAGGACCAGACCAGATGCACTTCAGTGTATATTTTAATTATTTTAATTTTACATTGATGATGATAGTGGGATTAAATTTGTATATTTGTCATAATATGCTTTTCAATATGTATTCTTACACAAAATTGAGTGCTGGCTAAAGAACTTGGCCAGTGGAGCCAAGGATTGTTGTTGTGGTCATAAGAAGGACCATTGTTCCTCAGCGCAAAGTCCAGAGAGCAAGGATCTCCTCTAGCCCATTCTAAGAGAGCCAAGATGACCCAGGAAACCTTTACTGAACTAGAGAAAAATGGGTGCAGGGGCTTAGAAACAGAGATGCTCCTAATGCACATAGGTTCTAGATGGAGCCCCAGATAGCAGCTCTACATGATTCTGTGTGGGCAAGTGGCAAGAAAAGGGTGTCTGTGTATATGTAGGTGACACAAAAGCAGGAGTGGCTTCTAACACTGGGAGAAGGAGGTGGGGAGTTTACTTTCTCAGGAAACATAATACTAGTTAAAGGATTTTTTTAATCCTCCATAGCTTCCTACACTTCTTTATAATAACTTGTTCAGGAAAGACAAGCGCAGAGGGAAACCCAGGCCTCTTGAAGGGGGAATTGGAAAAACTCAGTATAAGCACAAGCAGCTCAGTACGTCTGAGGCCATAAATGGGTTAGCACTCTCTCAGGAATACCTACCCCCAAGCACTGGGACAATAGATTCATTTCAGGAAAGAAAGAATGATCAGGAAGTAGGGACTGATACATTTGGAGTTAAAATAGTTTGAGAAGAATTGAACAAGCTACAGCATACCAGAGGTATCATTTAGTTGATGATAAAATTAGAAATAGAATGAGCAAAACTCTTCAGATGTTATTGCTAAGACATGGCTATATGAGACTACTCAACTGAGATTTGCAGCCTAACTTCAGGGTGGATGTCAGCCTGTGTGGAAGGTGGTCTACACGATGTTACAGGTGATGCCCCTCTGACACTGATGGGTTACACAGCATTTCTCGTAGTCTTCTGGGCCACATAATAAGAAATAAACATATAGTGTACCTAGTCATAAGCTGTTTATGCTGAATTCTCTTAACCAAAATAACACAAATTTTATTTAAATGTTTATGTGGAAACTTCTTTCTAGAATTTTCCTTGAGAATTTGATAATCATTAAGAATCAGGTCTATAAAAGCTTCACATGCTCAGATTAAAAGTAACTCGCAGCACACTATGTAGCTTTCTGACATCAAGTAGATGTGGTGAGCACGTTGTTTTCATATCATTGGTGTGCAGTAAATTCCTCATAGAAAAGCACATTGATAGAGTAGCTGTAGCCTTTAAGAAACTCTGGAAGTAGATAAAAACGAATTAATTCCTATATTTGAATAACTAAAAATTTCTACACTATCATGGAAAGAGATTTCCCATAAAAAACAAAAAGTTCTCAAGTAAATTAGAAAGGTTACCATGGCCTAATACTAATACTGAGGCTTCAAACATAATGTTTCATCTATGGAAGTACATTAAGGAAAAGTGTTTTAAATAGTAGCCCAGTTGCTCTTGAAGCTAGTTACCCGTTTGGGTTGTTTTGCTGGATTACTTAGGGCATCATGTTTAAGATCTTTAAAAAAAGTTCTGCAGGAATTATGTGAAGATGATATAATTTATTTCACATTTATATAATAGCTACTTCCAAAGTGAGCATCAGCTAATTTACAGTAAAAGCCACTTATATTTAAAAAGTTAGTTAAAATATGTGAGAAAAGGAAGCTACACCTGTACTTGGAGAGTGAAATTAGTTCTGATTATTAGAGGGGAAAAATAGGTCTGAGCTGGATGACAACCAAAGCAAAGTAAGATTTTATAATTTTCAAGTAAAAAGAGAAAGTCAACCTTTTTGAAAAATGTTTTCCTCATTTTAAATCCTAAAAAATATTATATATAACAAGGGATCTTATATAAGACACACAGTGTATCAACCAGGTCTCCAAAAGAAATTCAATAGCAAATGTATAATTTTTGTTGTTGTTATTATAATTAAACTCGTCAGAGATTTTCTACAGAGAGTTCAACTAATGGCTTTCTGGAGTAACTTAATTCAAGGGCAGGACTCAGAAAACCTAGAGAAGCACATAGGTAGATATCCTATTAGACAATTTTCCGTAAGTGTAATTTCTCTCAGCTGGTCTTATGACAAAAGCCAGGGAAGAAACAAGGCCAGGCCGCGCGCTGAAGAGAGATCTTGTGAGTCTGTGGTGCTGACAGAGAGGAGCGCTTCCCCTCTCCTTCTACCTCCTTCGAGATCACTGTGATGGCCTTGACTGACGAACTCCTTACACTCACTCTCACCTGCTCCACTCCACTTTCCAGATGACTCCAAGCGTCTCAGATTCAACGTGGATGATTTCAGTGCCTTGTTGAACATCCTTTAATGGTGTCCCCTGGACTTCATGTTGAGAGAAGCCCTTTATGGCTTCTGCCTTCCTCTCCAGGAGCATCTCTCACCACTCCTCCCCTCCTATCTCCTTGAAGTTGCGGTTCCAGCTACACCGAAGCACTTTTATGGCTCCTAGAGAGATGCACGCTATTCCTTGCTCCCGTGCATACACTTTAGCTGCCTGGGAATTCCTTATCTCACTGACTTCCTTGGCAAACCCCTCCTCTTCTTTACTCCTTCAAAGATGCCCCCTGTTCAGGAAGATATCTTAGAGCATCTCTATTTCTCTCCTCTGCAAACCCCCCATCCTTTCTGTCTACTTATATCATAGCACTGCTTGAATCATTGCTCTCCTAACCGGTATCCCAAGCTAGAATATAAACTCCCAGGGCAGGAACTCTTTGTCTTCCCTCTGCATAGGCTATGCCCCACCAACACCTGGCATAGTGTGTGCTCATACGTGTTTGAGAACTGAACTAATCCTGACTATCTTTGAATTCCTAATAGTGGTAGGAGATGTTCTGTCACATGATGCATGCTCAAAAATTGCAACACTTGTTGCAGGAATGGAGGTTGTCAAAGGAGTAAATGAGAGAATATTATGCATGCAAGTCTGATATTTTGATATGAAATGGAAAATTCTAATTGATCTTCATGGCAGAACAGAGAGCTAATTCATGAGCAGGGAATGGCCACGGATTTCTTAAACTGCCTGAGAGTGTTTGGTTGGGGCTCCAGTGGTGGTTACCGTCTGGAAAAGGAAAAGATTAAAAAGCACCCTTGGCACAAATGATCTTCATCCTTACTCCTGCAGAATGGCTTGTTTTCAGCAGCACTGATATGTGTGACATTAGTTCTCTGAGTCCAAGTGACAAAACTCAGAATACTTTTGAGTTTGACCCAGAGCTTCTAAAATCTTTCCTTCCTGCATTTCTTATCTGTTCAGGAATGAAAGACTGAAAGGTATTTGACTCTAGAAAAAATGTTGTTTGCCAAGATGACTAGGGATTCTGGAAGAAAGGCAGGTGTTTTTAAGCTGAGTTCACAATACTTAAATATCATTTCTATGTTATTTCTGTATTTGGCATTCTTTGGAGAAGCCAGAACAATCATGAACTTGTGCTATACCTTTATTTAAACTCTATTCATTAAATTTGACATTGAATCTACTTCTCAGATAATAAAAACCTGGTTTGCAAAAATGGTAAACAATGCAATTAGAGATTATGTAAGAAATTTTAGAAACAAAAGCCCGTATCACTCAATACCTACTTTTTAACTAGTTTAGGACACATCTAGAATACACATGTAGGTGACTATGTGAGTGGAAAATTGAGAAAATATATTTTTACACTAATGATTTTTGCTTGAAAAAAAACCTTATTCATTACATGTTACATATATGTATAAATATATTCTATTTAAGGTTGTATGTGGTCATTTATACTCATCAGTAAATGTGTCACCAAGTAATGAAGTTTCTTGGAAAACAATATGGAACTGGAAGATAAAACAATTTAATGGGGGAAATAGAGCATTAAATAATAAAACTAAGTTTTTCTGAAATTTTTTTGTCTTTATGAAATTATCTTCATAATTTGCTTTCTTCAACAATTTGACAAAATGGAAGAAATTTAGGACAAAATTATTTATATTTGAAATATCAGTAACTTTTCAAATATTATTACAGTGGCAAAACAAGTTGTTGAAATTAGAAAAGCAACAACTCTTTATCAAGCCTGTTCAAAAGACATGAAGGATCTTTGACATTTTTTCTATATGAGTATGCTTTTTTAGTGATAATATTTTCATTGTTTTAGGACTGGGGAGACTGGCCAGTGGCAGGAAGGGAGAGGAGAGAATGTTAAAAGTGATACTTGGGAAAAGGAACACGGCAGACAGCTGACCAGAAGAAAGACACAGGGTAAAACATAAATTCCAAAAGATTTTCATTGTTTCTGAACAATTTCTTATTTTCTTGGCTTGCCACACAAAATACTCACACTTACATGAAATAATTCACTAATGTTTTAATTGTTCTTAAAGATTAAAGCGACTTAATTCTTGAAGCCCAGACAGATTAAATCTCTTCTGCTATTTCTGCCATGATTTATAGGATAATTTTACGAAATTTATTATTCTTTCCTTTTTACTAGCCAGTTATAAAATGGAGAAAAATTCTAATTGTGAGACAGATGTATTTGAATATACACCTATATTAAAATAGTGTCACAGTGGTATGACTTTTAACTTGTCTAGCTAAGATTTCACTTAAGGCACACTCTTAGTGATGCAGTGTGGGGCAGGTAGCAGTTCAGAGCATGCCGTAGTGTGAGAGTGCCTTCGGAGGATGCCCAGTGCTGTCCCGTACTGCCTCTAAGACCGGAGACAATACACTTGGTCTTTCTGGGTTTCAGATTTGTCTGCAATATGCGGATGGTATTATTAGTTTCAATTCATAGGGTTGTTATAAGACTAGATGTGTTAATATAAGCAAAGCAGTCAGAAAACTGTATTGCTTATTGTAAGTGCTATATCATTAACTATTCTTATGACAATCTTAGGACTTACCTCAGGCGGGTAAAGATCATCCTGGTAACTTCAGACAACTTTGGGTGGGAAAACCCATACATATAATATCTTATGATAATACTGAAGATGATTGCCCAGTTTCTAAGGGGTTCCATAAAGGAATCAGTCACTAATAATAAGGGGGCATAAGAAGAGGTATACTTCTTAAACAGGAAAAAAGAGTGAGAAGAGAGGGGCCAGCCCGGTGGCGCAGGGGTTAAGTTCGCACATTCGCTTCCGTGGCCCGGGGTTTGCTGGTTTGGATCCCCGGTGTGGACGTGGCACCACTTGGCAAGCCATGCTGTGGTAGGCGTCCCACATATAAAGTAGAGAAAGATAGGCACGGATGTTAGCTCAGGGCCAGTCTTCCTCAGCAAAAAGAGGAGGATTGGCAGCAGATGTTAGCTCAGGGCTAATCTTCCTCAAAAAAGATAAATAAATAAATAAAAATAAATAAGAGGGAGAAGAGAAAATAAAGAGAAATAAAACAAGGAGAATATAAAGTAAAGTATTCATGTGACTCTTGGAAGGAAGTTAAAGCCTCATTAAGTGAATTTAAAGGAGTTATAGAGATTTAAAATGTAGGAAATAAACTGAATCAGAACCGAGTTGAAAAATTTCCCCTCTTTCATGGGAGGGACTTGTGCATAGTGAACAGATTTATAAACATGAAATGTACACTTCCTTTTCTTCTTGTGAGTCAAAGATCACTTCTGAAAAGACAGGAGTCCTGGGAGAAGGGCCCTGAAGCATTGGGAGGAATAAAGACGAAGCCTCTTGAGTTTTGCTAGAGGATTTCTACAGATCGTCAGCAGGGAGGGGAAGGTGGAGGAGTGTCAAAGGACAGTTTCCTGGAATCTCGTGAGTCTGCCCTAACTTGCCTTGCAGAAGGCCAAGCCCAAATGTTATAACCCCTCTAGGTAATTGCAAAGTGGCTGCATTTTAGAAGAAAAGTTTGACATTTAAAAAAGCAGGAAATCAGATAACTTGACCTAATTTTGCAAGGTGAATAAATAATAAGATAGTTGTGCTGTTTCGTTGAAGCTCCATTGAGATAGATCATCTTTATTTCTCTTGGCTACCAGGAAGCACGAATGAATTTATCAGCTAATTTTCTTGTTCTGTGTGCATAATTACATACCATCCTCCTCTGAATGGGCTCAGCCCCCACAACTCTTAACCATGGTGGATAACAACATGTAATATTTCTCTGGGACTGTAGTAGAGAACTAGTATTCTAAATATAGAAATGGCTCTTCAAGTCAGCTACTGGTGGTTAAAGGCAGATTCAAGATGGAAAAACAGCTTGATTAATAAATCCAAAGAGACATCATTAGTTTTCTAAAAGGAAATTAATTTCTATTCCAATTCACTTAACATTTTTGAAGAAAGTCACTGTTAGTTGACTGTTTTACTAATCCACTAAACTACAATGTTGCAGAGGTGGTGGTGGGTTCCAGAGTTACATTCAAAAGATGCTAAGGTCTTTGACATTCACTAAGCTAGATTCATGCCTTCTTTTCCCTGCCTCTCCAATTCATCATGCTTTGTTGCAGAGGTTAAGGTTTCCTTTTGCTAATTGCAAACTAGCAGGAAGCCTCACTGAAAAGCCCTTGGCTCCCCTCAAGCAAATACCCCTGCTTCCTGCCATTTCAGCCACTAGTCCTAGTCCTCATTTGACATAGTTGTTTGGTCTTCAGATAAATAATCCACACCAATGGCATAGGGCCTGGCAATAGATTCTATCCCATGATATAGCCAATACAGATCATCTGGAGCTACAATGTCTTAACTCAAAGAAATAATTCAAATGGGATGTTTTTCATTTTGTAGTAAGGTGGTAGAAGGAGAAGACTTAGGCAGGTGCCCACTTATGACAGACACACTGAGTGCTAGTCTTAAGTACTTACCAAGTTATCTGGGAGAGAGGCTGTGCCTTGATGGTAGTCATGATATGACGTAATTACATAACGTTGTATAAAATGGGACCTTTTTGAGAGTAAAGGAGAAGCTATTAATAATTATGCTGGCGAAGAGAAGCAAACCAGGACTGTTCTAGGCAACCAAGTGGGATATATGCTCACTTTCTATCCAGATGGAAGCCAGGCATTTCTCTGTCATATAAATTCCTTTTCTATCATTATCATTTTGAGCTCAAGGACTAAAAGGTTACTGCTATATTTACTTATGAACTATGTCTCTAGAATGGAAACCAGATTTGTATAGCATATTGTGTCAAATAATTTATGAATCTTTTAGATGACTCTCTCTAAACTAGAGTTTTTTTTTGCTTTGATGTTTCTATAGTTTTTTTGTGTGTGTCTGTGTGTATACATATGTGAAGTTATGCAGTTCAGTGAAAAGAATTAGGCCTTTGGTGTCTGAAAAACCTTTGGTCAAATCTTTATTATTGCTCTCTACCTGAGTGACTATGGATATATTATGGTGCTTCACTTATGGAAATGTTGGAAAAATTCCTACTATGTCAAGATAGTTCAATGCCAGAAATACAAGACCCTCCACAGTCACTGTTGTTATGGTTGATATAAGTATCTAAGAGGTTAGACTAAAGAATTTGCCTAAAGTTTTATTACATTTAAAAATTCTTCGAGTCTGAGTATAACTTCATTTTGGTGGTGCCAGTATTGAAAGACATGGGACAAACTCCATTCTTCAAAGATGTATAAACAAAATTAAGCTCCCCAACATGCTAAAAATTGCAGCAAATGTGAAACAGTGTTTTTAAGAAGATCACACTTTCCTGACAGATGGCTTTGACATTGGCCATGTTTAAGTTTAAACAATCCATTTTCAATCCGGCAGAATTGAAACTATAATAATAGAGCTGGCCTGGGAAAACCTATCCTCCTTGTCACATCATCAAAAACAACTCTTTTCATTATAAGATGGATCCTTATCATTTCCCTTGAAAAGTGACAAAGAGAAGTAGGGTAGAGAACAACTAATTGGATTTTTGCACATACCCAACCTTTGTTTGTGCATGAACAGCCTTGCAGTGGTCTCACAAGACAGTTTGGCTGATGCAGAGTATTAAACCTATTTCTTAACTAAATGGGGGCATCTGGGCAGGAAACTGCTATGCATGTTAATACTCAAAGCTGGGAAACACATGATATTCAGAATATGACACACTGTAATTTTTTTGATCTAGCTTTGAACAAAAGGATTCTGAACGAATACATCAAAAACTATTTTGGTTCTTTTACTGCCTATGAATGTAGAGGTACAGTATTGCACTTACCTGATCTACACGATTTTTAAGAGAGAATTGATTAATTTTCTGTGATAGGGCATCCTATGTGCTATGCGTAGAAGGTTCTCATAGTGATGAAAGAGAAGGTTTAGCATACATAGTGTGGTGGTGCTCAACTTTAGCATGTGTCAGAATGCGCTGTAGGGCTTATTGAAACACACATTGTTCAACAAATGTTGCTGGAACAACTGGTTATTTGCATGCAAAAGAATGAAGTTGGACCCCTACATCACATCATATACAAAAATTAACTCAAAATGAATCAAAGATCTAAATGTATATTAAACTAGAAACACATAATAAATTATAGGCATAAATCTTTGTGACCTTGGGTTTAGCAATAGTTTCTTAGATAGGATGCCAAAAGCACAAACAATAAAAGAAAAAATAGGTAAACTGAATAATGTAAAAATTAAAGACATTTTTGCTTTAAAGAAAGCAAAAAAACTACAAAGTGAAAAAGACAACCCATACAATGGGAAAAAATTTTGCAAATCTAATTATATCCAATACGTTAATAACATATAAAGGATTTGGAGCTAGAAAAATACATAACTATTACAACTCAATAATAAAAAGACAACCCAATTAAAAAATGGGCAAAGGACTTGAATAGACATTTCTCCAAAAAAGAAATACAAATGACCAATAAGCACATAAAAAGATGTTCAACGTCATTATCTGTTAGGGTAATGCTAATCAAAATCAAGTGAGATACCACGTAAAACCACTAGGATGTCTAGAATCAAAGTCAGATAAATTTTGGCAAGGATGTGGAGAAAAGGAATACTTATACACTGCTGAAATGTAAAATGTGCAGTTGCTTTGAAAAACAGTCTGAAAGTTCCTCAAAATATTAAGCGTGGAGTTACCGTATGACCTAGAAATTCCACTCCTAGATACATAGACTAAAGAAATATGAAAATATATGTCCACCCAAAAACTTGCACATGAATGTTCATAGCTGCATTACTCATAATAGCAAAAAGTGGAAACTGATTGTCCATCAACTGATGAATCAATAAATTAAATGTGGTATATCAAAATACGGAATATTAATTTGACAATAAAAAGAAATGAAGCGCTGATGCATGCTGTAACATGGCTGAACCTTGAAAACATTAAGCTTAATGAAAGAAGTCACAAAAGACCACGTGTTGTGTGATTCTATTTATAATGTCCAGAAGAAGTAAATCTGTAGGATCAGAAAATAGATTTATGGTTGCCTAGGAGTGAAAGGGTAAAGGGATTGAGGGGTGATGATTTACGTCCTGCAGGATTTCTTTGTCAGATGATGGAAATGTTCTAAAATTGATTTGGTGACAATTGTACAACTTTGTGAATATACTAAAAGCTGTTCAATTATACACTTTGGATAAGGGAATTGTATGGCATGTGAGTCATATTTCAAAGCTGTTTAAAAAAACCCCAAAAAACAATACAGATTGCTTGACTTCACCCCTATAGTCTCTGAGTTGGATGTATGAGGAATCCTCTGAGAATCTACATTTGTGGTGAATTCACAGGTGTTGCCAATGAAGCTGGCCCAGAGACCACACTTTGAGAACCAATGAGTAGAGCTGTATAACCTCGGCTGCTTACTAGGATCACTTGGTTGCTTGAAAAAATCTGGATGGCCAGGATTAAATTGGTATCTCTGGGCGTGGGGCCCTGGTAATTTCTAAAACTCTCCAGGTGGTTTAAAACAATGGTCAATAAAGTCTGGAATCCCTGACACACTAACGTCAGTAGTTATGGAAGCAGATGGGCAAAATATTTAAGGAAGAGAGGATGAGAGTCCCAGCTCACAAGTGGGGGCCTTATACCTCACAATACTCTAAATAGGAAAATTAGCTATAATTGGAAGCTAAGAAAATAATTAATCCAAACACTATGTTGACAAGTCAGTTAAACTGAACTCCCGGCTCTCACTCAGAGCATTAAATTATCGCAAATGCAAATAAAATTCAACACATTCTTAAGGTACATACTTAAAGATACTCCAGATTCTTTTCATTGTAGGTATTTAAGATCCTACAGGGACTCTTTCTTCATATGTAAGTGCTCTTGCACCAGAACAGTGTCTGATTCTGCGTTTTTCTTATCATATAAAGAAATAAACTCCTCCTTCATTCTTAAAAAAACAAACACTTAAACAAAAAACTTACAGCACTTACAAGCACTAGTTACTATCATGCCCATTATAATTTTCCAGATCTCCAACCCAGGTATGTAGCACAAACAAAGGTGTAGTCAGGTTGTAGAGGCAGGGCCTCCCTTGGCTCGGCAGTGACAAGTTGGAAAGCCAGCTCCAGTTGGAACAAACTCCAAGAACATGGGGATGAGGCAGGGTCTGGCACTCACATCTAGCGTGAAGGAGCAATTAGAGCATGGCATTCAGACAAGCAGACTGGGAGCAAGCTGGCAAGTTAGCGTGGAGCAAAACTAGTTTAAGAAGACGGATTTATGGGAAGTCCTGTCAGCCCTCTCTTGTGCTTTAAGAAGCCTTTCCCCTGTGGGTTAACAGGGCCAAGCAAGACTCAGTTCTGAGGAGCAGAGGAATGCGGTGGGTGCTCTGGAGAGTCCCCAGATTGCCCCAAGCTCCCTTTAGCCCCTTCTTAAGGTTGATCTTCTACCAATTGATATTTTGATTGAAAGAACAAGAAAAAAATTATTCTACCTGTGGAGTTGGCTAATACCTTATATTCTCCTACGAAACTTGAGCAGTAAATGTTTTCAAGTACTCAGATTCTTTTGATTCCTGAAATAGTTAAATCACAGTTGTCAATTTCATCATAGTCTCAAGGTTCAGTTACATCAACTGTTTCCTGGATCTAAGACTTAAGCATCAATTTGAAACAAAACAATAAAACCATCCAGATATTCCCCTTTCTCTTCCCCTTCTCACTGAACTTCAACCATCTGTTTACTTTCCATGATGTCCTCTGCTCCCTGCTATTTCTAGAGTTACCACATAAATCTGTATAATGGTGCAAATACTTTGCTATTCTTGATCTGGCTTAATGCACACATTTCTCTATTTGAATATACTTTGTACACCTGTTTTGTACCAGAGTTATTTTTTCAGACTCTAAGTACCTAAAGGCAGGTACGTTCTTAGATTCCATTCCAGTATACACTTTACGCTGACCCTCCAGAGGATAGAACTCTCTGTTTGACCCATATCATAAAGATGCGGGCTCTTCCTTGGTGTAAAGAGCAGCCATCCTGCTGGCCATTTGCCTGGTCCAAACCAATGGGTTTGTTTCCTCTGGGCTCAACTATCAGATCCTTTTGGATGAACCTCGCGACTTGTATTGGCTACTGTGGGGGATTTTCAGTTGTATAAAACACCTCTTCTGTCTCACTTAAATCTTTTAGCATCACTTCTTGTTCCTGCCAGTTCTACCCATGCTTCAACCAGCTTTGAGCAGATGCAACAGCTCAGCACCTTGACTCAGACTCTACCGGATACTCTCTTCTCACTTCCTGCTCCAGGGACTTCTCTGACTCAGCAGCATGGGGCAGCCATAGCAATCCTCTTGGCACCTCTGCATGGGCAGTGCCGAAGTCCGGGGAAGTAAAGACCCATGCAGCTATCTCTGACTAATGGGAAAGGGACTCAATGGATAAGTGGTTTCTCTTTGTCACCTAGGTAGCCAGTTCTGAGAAAATGGTTTTAAGGGTCCTCAAAAGGTCTCCCAGATTTCATCACCAGTTATCTGTAGCTATGGTCAACTAAATAACACATCCTTTATGCGGTTTCCCCCTTTCCTAATTTCACTGTCCCTTACCCTCACCTCTTTTCCCCGGGATGGCGTTCCTAAATAATCTACCCATTAGAAACATTTATCTTAATTCTTGTTTTTGGGAGAAACTCAGGCTAAGATACTGACACTTCTTTTTCACTGTTTCTTTTTTTTTTTGCCCTTTTTATTCTAATCTCTAGACTCACTTGTTACCTGAATAATATTTACCTTCCAAATCTTTCATTGCATTTCTGCCTTATCTGAATGTTGGGCTACCTTATACAGATTATACTTTGATTATTCTTTGTATACACTTTGGTTTCATCTTCTGGATTTAAGGCCTTTCTAAGGAGCCTCTATTTATACCAACCAACACCCAGACACATGATCCACTATTTGGAGTCAGCTTGGCTTGGCTTGGCCTGTGAACAGTTTATCCTGACCCAACATTTCTTGGAGCAACCTTCAGCATTTGGGCTCTTAGGTAATTTAAAGTACTTTGAGTTGACGATGATAAGCATGATAAAACTGAGGTGAGTTCAGGGTGGGTTTGCTATGGTTGCGAAAAAAAATTACTCCCTGTGACTAAAATGGTCCTGTATGATCTGTACCCTGCTTACCTCTCGAACATTCTCTCTGGCTTCTGCCCCTCTGTGCTCTAAATTTCAGGGCAACTGGGCTTCTGTTTGTTCTTGTAAACTACCGTGATTTCTCTTGATTCATATCTGTCTTCACCCCTTCCTTTTTTGCACAAGCTGCCCTACATACCAATCCTCCCCACTCTCATGCTGGCTCTCCTTCACAATCTCTATTTTTCATCCAGTTTGAGTCAAAATAAACTTTAGGTTTTAGGTTATGTTCCTTTCCTAGGATGCCTTTGCTATGTGCTCCATAACGTACTATATGGACTTGCTGTACTGATTCCAATAGTTTTTTAAATTCTGTGTATTTCCTGACTTGTTATTGAAGTTTCAGGGTCAAGCCGGAGCCTGCCACACAGTAGGCATTTGGTAAAATTGGATGGATGGACGGAAGGATTTGATTTAAAAATACCATGCATATTATTTATTTTTCACTCTTAATTCCCCTCCAATAGTTTCATTAGAATATGTACCAGATTTACCCTGGAAAAAAGTGACAATCTGACCAAGATGTGAACGCTTATAGATCTAGATTTGGATAAAGATTTGAAAGAAAATTAGGCAGAGTCTGAATGTAGCCATTATCCATATAATGGAGCATTTTCAGGAGTATGTAAAATGATTTAGAAAAATATTACTTGAATCATAGTGGTTTTATTTTATTTTTATTTATTTATTTTTCTGTGAGGCAGATTGACCCTAGGCTAAAGTCTCTTGCCAATCTTCCTCTTTTGCTTGAGGAAGATGTCGCTGAGCTAACATCTAGGCCAGTCTTCCTCTATTTTATGTGGGATGCCTCCACAGCATGGCTTGACGAGTGGTCCAAGGTTTGCACCTTGGATCTGAACTGGTGAATCCCAGGTTGCTAAAGTGGAGTGCACGCACTTAACTGCTACATCACAAGACAAGACTGGCCTCCATAGTGGTTTTATCTAATTTATCTCATCAAGTATCTTCTTTCAAACTCTCCCATATAGAAAGGAAAAACTCAAGTAATTATATAATGGTGAAAGAACGTTCATCATTGCCAAGAACTAGACATTTTTTACTTAAAATATAAAAAAGCAGGAATATTAGTTAAGCATTACAATTAAATAATGATTACCTTGACTCAGAGTCATTCTCAAAAGGAAACAAATCCTATGAAAAGTCTCCTCAGGGCACAAAGTGTCGATTATTCATGCACTGCCCAGAAAACAACCCAGAGTCAAGTTAAAATAAAACAAAACAAAACAAAAAGAGCCTGTGATATTTTCTATATCATTGGATACCTAATCAGGGTTTTAGAATCAATACCTGATTTTCAATTTTTAGAAGTAATTTAATGGTTTTAGTGAACATGCCAAATAGGTTTTTTACAAATTAGCTAAAGATGAGAAGAAAATAACAGGTCTGAGGATTAAAATTGTGCTTCAACAAGAAGAAATGGCTATGTCTGTATTAATGAAATTTGAATGAATTTGATATTATTTGATAATATCAAATAATTTGATAATTTGATAAAAGAGAAAATAATGACTGTCTTTCTATGTTTAAAGAAAACTGGAGTAACATTTATAGAGAAGCAGCTTGATAATTTTGTATTGTTATATTGAAAATTGAAGATTAACTTATTGTCACAAGAACTATCTGGAATTTCTTTTATTTTTTTATACTAGAAGACATATGCCACATGTATATTGATTTGGAATATCTCCTACCTCTTCAATCTGATTAATAATTTGATATGTTTCTTAAAAAAAATTGTCTTCTAGAATTTTAAAGTAGCAGTTTTAAAGACAAACATATGTTTCCGATTGATGAAACATCAGTCTCACACAAATATTTTGTCTTTCAAGGAGGAAGAGTGGTATTCCTTGATATACCTACAATGCCATTTAAAAAGTGTTGCCAGAATACACACACACACCAGATATTATTCAGCTTTATTTACAAAAGGAGTTCCTACCATTGGCAACAACGCGAACCTGGAAGACATTATGCTGAGTAAAATAAGCCAGACACAGAAAGAAAAAAACCTGCATTGATCTCACTTAAGTTGAATCTAGAAAGATCGACTACGTAGAAGCAGGAAGCAGAACAGCGGTTGCCAGGGGTAGAGGGGCGGGGGAATTGGGGAGGTGTTGGTTAAAGGGTACAAAGTTGGAGTTGTATAAGATGCATAAGTCTAGAGCTTTTACACAGCCTGATGACTGTAGTTAATAATACTGTATTGGATACTTGACATTTGCAGAGAGTAGATTTTATGTTTTGTCGTTACACACACAAAAAAGGTATCTATGTGAGGATAAGTTATGTTAATTGGCTTGACTGTAGTATCGTTTTGCTATGTAGACATATATCAAATCATGTTGCACACCTTAAATATGAATGATTTTTATTTAAAAACTTTAAAAAGTTATCAAGAAATATTTTTGAACGCAAAGTTGTATTACTAGACTCAACAGAAAAAATGGATTCTCATTGTAATAGCAACTAAGTAGACTGCATTCTCAGGTGACTGTGAACCTTTCAGGTTTATTTAATTGTTCTTCATCGTATCGGGGATACGCAGCTGTCAACCCCCTGTTGTCACCTATGATTCATTATCTAGTTGTTCATTTAGGGAGTGGAAAAATCATTGCTATTCCCCCAGCCCTACACTAAGAAATACTTGTTGAAAAGATAATCCTTATAGGAAGGGTTTATTGTAATAATCTCAGGGCCAGAGGCAAGCCCAGGGGGAGGATATAATCTGCTAAAGGCAGCAATCCCTAAATGGTGGTGATATCACTGAGTCTGTTCACAATGACCTCAAATTAAATCCAGATTTGCCATTAAAACATGGAATCTCAGAAGGCAGATGAATAAATATTTATTAGATTTAGGATTCCATTAGCTCTATACCCTGAAAATAAGTAATATCTTTTCTTAATTATCTATAGCAATTTACTTCTGAATGTTGTATATTATGCTGGATTCATTTACCCACACTTGGGCCATCACTAGATAATGAAACCAAAGATTGTACCTAAATAATTGTCTTTTATTCATGAGATTTCATCTGAAGTGATCTATCCTTATGTCAAATCTATTGTACTTTTTGTTTACATGCCACTATTCAGTTGCTAATTATACAATGCTATTTTCTGATTATTTCACATATATTTTTTGTGTCTCTCATAAGTGGATAATCCAGCCAAGGGTGAAAAAGCTCTCATATTTCTTGATAGAACTGATCACAATGTTGAGCATATAAGAATTAAAATATTTGTTTTGAGCCTCCCCCAACCCCACCATATAGTCCTGTCCTCTAGTAATTTGCATTGTGACCTACCCATTCCTCCTCTGGCTATATTTATTAAACAAGAGATGAGCGCTTGACTCAAGTGGGTCAAGCAGGGGCTTTGTCTCAGGAATTAGAACTGAGACTAAGAGACAACCGGAAAGTGTGAATGATTGTCAAGCACTGTAGCATGTGAAGTTGGGAAAATGGTATAGCCATATCCAACAGGAAAGGCCCATCTAAAGAGAAAGGGAAGAATGAAAATAGCATCTTGGTAAACTTCTAGCTTTGTTTAAAGATCTTCCTCAAGACCTGGTTGAATTCTTGCCTTGGTTCCGTGAACTACTCCTTTAACTTTGAAATAGATTCTCCCTCCTCCTTTTTGGGGGATGTGGGAAAGCTAAGCTCACTTGGAACTCTTAGGAACTCTTGCCATGAGAACTGAGAAAATGGGACCGGGGAAGCTCAGGAAGCCATAGCCCATAATCGGGTAGGTGATGGTCAGAAGATGTGACACTTCTTTGACAACTGTCAATATTTTATTCTTATTCTGAAATGAGGTTAATGGAATTTCTCATAGTGAATAATTTTGAAAGTCCCTTTTTATGATATCAACTGTATATGAGTGGAGTATGGTGGGACTAACTGTGAAATCAGCTCCTTAGGTGAAATCAGAAATGAGTCAGGTCTTGGTCATTATTTGACTGACTTCACATCCTTTATCTTTCATCAAAGAATTATAATTTTGCCTTCTGTATATTTTTCAATAAAGTTAACGTATCACCTAGAATTCTTGAGATAAATAAGAGAAGAAAATGAAGCATCTTTTTGATATATTTAGTCTCCTAAGTAGAAGGGACAAATTCACTCACTTTGAGTTTTGGGTGTGGGATATTAGAAGAGAGATGAGAGACTTGAAGAATGTTGAATATTCTCTGAGGATGATTGTACAGGAATTGACACTGTGTCAATGTAAATATCTGTGAAGATCAGTTGGGGCCTGGTTAAAGATTTGAGCAGGCAGAGATCAGACTACATAGCTATATTTATTTTCTTATCAAAGGCAAAAATTGCTTTATATTCAATAATTTATGTCACTCAAGTTATTGAGTATCTGATGTATTAGTACTTTCAGAAAATTGTTTTTGATAATCTGCCATCTGAATATTCAATAATGATTTGTATAAGATCAAAACAGTAATTTTTAAAAAGGAATGCATGCGAGTTCTACTTAAATCCAACTCCCATTACTTCTTTAAACTCACATCTAATGAATTAAACTGATAACTAATAATGATTTTAACTTAAGTATTTCCCAGAACTATAACACACTATGTTATTGAGATATGTCAAAATGGTTGAACATTCTTTAACGTATTATTTCACACAACATAATGAAACATCAAAAGAAAGGTATAATTTGGAAAAGTGATTTTCTTAAAGGTTAAAAATATATAATCTGTCATCAACGCCAATTAAAATAGTATTTGAAGTAAACTCCTTTAGAAAACTTGAAGATTTTTTTTTTTTTTGGCTGGGGAAGATTTGCTCTTAGCTATCTGTTGCCAATCTTCCTTTTCTTTCTTCCTCCCTAAAGCCCCAGTACACAATTGTAAGTCCTGCTAGTTCTTCTATGTGAGCTGTGCTGCTGTCACAATATGACTACTGTGGTTCCACAACCAGGAACTGACACTGGGCCACTGCAGCAGTGAGAGCACTGAACTCTAACCACCAGGTCATCAGGGCTGGCTCTGAAGATCTTTTTTTAATGTCTAATGTATTCTTTTTAAAATATGTATATTCATTTTGTTCATTATATGTCTAAGCATGTAAACAGACTAGGAAAAATCAGTTAATTAAGTCTGGATAATTTATCACAAGTTTTTCTGTTTCGCATAGCCATAAGTCACAATTACCGGGAGGTAACATTTTTTCTAACCACACAGGCTTAAAAAAATTGAGGTGATACAATAGAGGAGCAAGGAATCAGCTCAGGGAGCGTTTCTAATGTGTAGAAAGATTCCCCTTCCCTTAATTGAAATTTTGTTTTGTTTTCCTCCCCCCTCCTTCTTTCTTCTTCTTCTTCTTTTCCATATTTTTTTATTTGGCAGGAGTGGAGAAGGATTTCTGTATGCCTGTGTGTATTGCAAAATTTCTGTCAACTGTGTGTTTATAAATAGGCTCATGAGTATTCATAGAAATGACATAAAGTGACCTTGTAGGTCAATGGATTTCACTACAGTTTCTTCCAACAGTTCTTGGAGCTGGCCTTAGAGGTACACATAGCGTAAGAAAACGTGCTTTTTGTCTTCCCATGTTACGTAATCTGGCATAGATTTGTATGCTTACTGCCCATGCACTCTTAACACTATCATTTCAAACAAGTATATATTCTCTCATGCTGTTTGGAATAACAATGCCAAGGGCAAATAAATTTAAAAATATTAATAATTTGCCTCTTTAACCCTGAAAAAGACAAATATTTGAAGGACTTAATCACTTTTTTCTACATTTAAATTTTGTTTCTAAGTTTTGATTTTTGTAGTTTTTTGGTTTTTTTTTTCCTTTTTCTCCCCAAAGTCCCCCGGTACATAGTTGTGTGTTCTTCGTTGTGGGTTCTTCTAGTTGTGGCATGTGAGACGCTGCCTCAGCGTGGTCTGATGAGCAGTGCCATGTCTGCGCCCAGGATTCGAACCAACGAAACACTGGGCCGCCTGCTGCGGAGTGCGCGAACTTAACCACTCGGCCACGGGGCCAGCCCCTGTAGTTTTTTGGTTTTGAGAAGGCTTTAACCTTATATTCGTTTACCAACCATCCTGTTTTCCTAGGGACTGAGGCGATTCCTTGATGTGGGACTTTCAGTTTGAACATCAGGAGGCCTCAGGCAACCTGGCACACATTGGTCACCGGAGAACTGGAATGGGTCATCATCGTCCACTCCAGCCCTTCCGTGTGTAAAGTAACTGACTGGGTCTGCTTCTCAAGGCTCCTAAGCAGAAAAGCCTGGGCTGATCCCAAGTTCTTGATTCATGGTTCACTGCTTCATGAGTTCACTACTTTGTAGTTCTTGAGGTTAGATATAGACATCTTTGTATCCACTCTTCACGGCCCCTCTCCCTGCCAAAGGCTTGCATAATTATGTTCATTATATTGTTGTGGGATGAATAAAAGAAGAATCTTTAAATAAATGATTAAATGCTATAGTATTGGTATATATATAAGCAATACTTTCATTATAAAACATGCATAAAATCTGCATATAAATCTAACATGCCCATTTGAAGGTTGAAAAATAAACACGTGTAAACAATACTAAATCTACCTGGGCTTCCTGGGCCTGGAAATTGAGTCTGTGGAAGAAATTTGGTGAAAATCAAGGAATTATATCACCAAGTCAAATTCTAGAAGATTGGAAAAATACATTTTAGAGTTGTAAGAATCCCATGGGGCAAAAAATCTAACATTCTTTACAAATGATTATCTAGTTTACTCTCTAATATTTTCATTGTTAGAAAACTCACCAACTCCCAATGTAAAAATTCCATTCTAGGGCAATACGTTGAGACATTTCTTTCATAAACTGAACTTGTTTATCTCCCTGTAGGTTCCATCCATTGGCCCTTGAAGCAAATGATACCATTTCATCTCTCCTCAGTTCTAGCTTTTTGAATAGCCCAAACCACTATTTTTTCATCCTCTCAATTTTTAACATTATTAGTCTTTAATCCTATTCATATAATATTTCAATTTCTGTCCCAATTCTTGTATTCCTTTTTGAAACACATTCTAATTTGTATATGATAATTTAAAAATGTGGTCCTCATACCATATTTCAGATTTACTCTGACCTCTCTGGAAACAGTATTTTTTGTAAAAACTAAAACCCAATGGCTTTTTTTTTTTTTTTGGAACCACCCACCTCATTGACCTGTTGAGCTTACCGTTTAGTGAAAAAATTAAGAGTTTATTTGCAAGGACAAAAATACTTATATAGAGGTGCTCCCTGACTTTCCTTCCCTTCCACTCTCTAAAGAAGAGATGATCTTTTCGTCCTCATTTTCTAAGGAAAGTCTTGCCTCATTAGACAGGCTCTGCTAGTTTTGTGATGGTGAATCAGAGGGCAGGCCGAGAGTGCCAGGGCCAGGTGGGCAGTAAGATGAGGTGCAAGATTTGGGCACGCAAGATGCCCAAGAACACAGAGGAAGAGAAGAATGAGCATAGCAATCTTGTGGGAGGACAGCACTGTGTTTGGGGGAGTGAAGCTTTGATAATAAAGCTATTGTGGTAGATGACGACAAGTGAGTGGGAGAGGAAAAATCAGGGGATGTTGGGGAGTGTTTACTTTGTGGTATTCAAGAAACACTATGAAGTGGCTGAAGTTATAATGAAATTAGCATGGACTCTGTTCTTGTGACTTTGATATCACTCTAGGACTGAAGCAGATGGGTCGAGGCTCATTAAGAATTGCTGATGCACTCACAAGATGCGTGCTTTACAAAGCTACAAATAGATGTGTATGTTCCATAGGGAGATTATGTTACTTGCCTGAGGTTACAATGCCTAATCATAATCCCATAGCAACTCAGTGTATGAGAGTTTGAGGCCTGATAGTTGAGAAACCATTTCCTATGAATGATGCCCGAAGTGTAAATCTGGCCACATTCCGGAAAACTGGAGCCAGCCCAGCACAAAGCTGGGAGAACCTCTAATGGAACCCTCTTCTCGTGCAGATGGGTTAGACTTCCAATCTAGACTCACAAGGAAGGACATTTGCAGATTCTCCTGCAGGATTTTGAGAATCTTAATAAATCTATGTTTTAAAAGATGCATAATGGAAGAGAAAATATCCCTGGTAATTACCATTATTTAAAAAAATTGATATTTGGAATCTTTTATCTCTCAAGACCATCCCCTCTCTCTCCTTTCTTCTTTCCATTTTTCAAAGTCTCTTGAAGCTGATGAGAAGTCAAAGTTATGGTTTACACATAGAATAAACATCAAATGTGCTGTGTGAAATAGGTATAAAATTGGGTTAAAATCTTAACATATACGTACGATGTGTAAGCACAATGAAGAATACTGTGGCCTTCATCAAGTGCTTGAAGGCATTTCTCTGAAAGGAAGAGGAAAATTGGCAACTTCATTTTCAACTTTAAAAAGCTTTCTAAGAAGGAAGTTTACTTGCACAGATGAGCAGAGATTAAATAAGCACATGAGCTGACCTTACTTTCCATCGCTGCTGAAGTCATTGACTCTTGGTTGACCAGAGGTCACAATGGGAGGGGAAAAGCACTGATGAAAGGACCAGAGGTCTTCATTCTGACTTTATGCTTTATGACTGCATGCTAAATTAATATCTAAACTGACTTTGCACGAGGAACACAGTGGGGTCAGTTGAACTCCGTGTTCCTAAATTCTTATTTTAGATCTCATGTTTTGCGAAAGTCTCGTGGAGTGTAATTTTTGTTTGCTTTTTCCTATATTTGTTACCTTCGTTGTTTGCACAGAGATAAATTACATTATTTTATCTAGTGTAAGTTATTTTTAAATGAATATTGAAAAGTATGACAAGTGAGGCATGGATTTGTGTAGCGAGTGGACTTTTTTAATGGTGAAAACAGAAAAATAAAAAATAATGAAACTTTAGTCATCTTAATCAAGCCACATATTTTAAAACTTCTCACCACCAATTCTTTGTTCCAGTCATACTGAATTGTCCTAAATTCCTCCCCTCCTCTCAAATTGGGCTTTGTTCTCCTAGTAGGCAAGGAATGTATTTTATTCATCTCTGTATGTGGTGTGCCTTGATACACAGTAAATTCACAATAAGTGTCAATAAATGGTCAAGTTAATGGTGTCATAAATCCTAAATTTAATCACAGCTTTACTTTTTAACAGCTGCATCATTTTAAACAACTCCCTAGTTTTGTGAACTTAGGATTCTCCATCTTTAAAATTGAGATAAATTTTATGAAGGCCGTTAAGCCATGTTATAAGTTTAGACCTTATTCTACTTTCAGTTGATTAAAAATAAAAACATTCTAAGCTGGGGGTGACATGATCAAAATAAATTACTAAGATTTCTTGCGATATGGCACTAATAGTTGATCAGTTAGATGGTTACCGCAGGATCTAAGCTAGACTAGGATATAGCTATAGGAGTTAGAAGAATAGAGAGATATAAAAGAAAATTAGATTGTCAACATGGCATAATTGTAAGTTTGATATGAAAGGGTAGAAGGACCAAGGATAACAGCTACTTGGTTAGGAGGACCGCATATTTTCTAAATTGGTCTCTCTTTTCATTCCATGCCCGCTTCTGTTCCAAGTTACCCCCACCTGTCTATAGACTACTGTAAGAGTAGCTTCCTGTCTGGGCTCCTCATACTTGTGTTTTCTCCTCTTCAATCTGCTCACTTTATCCAGAGTGACCTTTCAGAACGACATCTGATCATACCAGTCCCTGTTCATAACTCCTCAACTTCTGCTCTTGAAGACCAAAATCCTCTAAGGCCTTGCAAGGTTAAGCATAGTCTCTCTCCAGTTCAAATACCAATCCTCTTCTCTTTCCTTCTCTCCCACTCAATACACTTTAGACAGAAGGACCTTCCTTCAGCTCCTAAAATGTGCCAGAGTCCATCCAGCCTTAATCACTTACACATGCGTTTTCCTCTGTCTGATGGTCTTCCTCCTTTTCTTTACTTCTGTAGATAATTATACCATCTCATAAGGGTTAGTTTAAATCTGCCTTCCATGGGGAAATCCTCCCTGACTTATGCATGACTAGGTCTCATCTCTCACAAAGCCAGAACTCTTACACTACCCAGCATATCCCTTCTCTCTTTTACCTCTGCTAGAGTGGAACCTCCATGAGGATAGAGACTGTCATCACTAATACATAATAAGCACTGAATGAATAAAACAAATATGTGTTTAGTAAATGAATTAAAGGTGCTATTTCCTGAAACAGGAAAAATATGAGTAGAAATGCTATGAGGGAAAAGACGATGACTACAGTTTTGTACCAGTTGAGTTTGAGGTGTCTGGACGTCCGAAAGGCAGCTGGGATACAGATCTAGGCCAATGGTTCTCAAACTTTTGTGCTCATCAGAATCACCTATAGGATTTGTTAAAATGCGGATTACTTAGCGCCATCCCAGTGTTTCTGGTTCAGTATATCTGGGGTAGGGCCTGAGAATTTATATTTCTAATAAACTCTTAGATGTTGTGGATGCTGTCAGTCCAGGCACCACACTTTGAGAGCTTATCTAGAGAACAGAAGAGCATCTATCTGGAGATAGACAGGTAGGAGCAATCTGTTTAAAGAGTACAACAAAATCCATTTTAAAAGATGAGATCTCTTAGTCTCTTAACCACAAAGAGAAGGACAGAATTCTGGGAAATGCCAACATTTGAAGGATAATCAGAGGATCCTGTGTAATAAAGAATTTGGCTGGCTTTTGTCCCCAGTTTCTGGAGGGAGAGTCTAAATCCTCGGGGTTTCCCAAGTGATGAGAGTGTCTTTGTTATTCGTGGTGGGCTCTGATAGTTTGTGCTAATATGGTGACACCTAGTGTGCCCATAGGTGGTTTATGCTAATGCAATGACTCAGGATGGGGCCTGGCCACACCAGAAAGACCAACCACGTGATTAGAGGGTTGGGGCTTTGAGTTTCATGATATTAGCCTGGCCTCTGGAAATTCAACCTTGAGGCTCATGATTCAATCAGTCATACCTATGTAATAAAGCCCCAATAAAAATTCTGGACACTGAAGTTTAGGTGAACTTGCCTGGTTGCCAATATTTTGTATTATCACACATTGATACGCCAGGATGGGGATGTGTCCTGACTCCATAGGGAGAGGAGAATGGAAAGTTAGTGTTCAAGACCCTCCATGTCCTCGTTGTATGTATCTCTTCGTTTTGGCTGATTCTAATCTGCATCTTTTTGCTATATAAAATGAGACAGTAAGTTTAGCACTTTCCTGAATTCTGTGAGTTGTTCTAGTGAACTTTTAATCCTGAGGGGATGGTGGAGACCTCCAAATTTGTAGCCAGCTGGTCAGAAGTGTGGGTGGCCTGGGGACCCAGAACTTGTGGCTGGTGTCTGAAGTGAGGGCAATATTAAAGAGGACTGTGCCTTTAGCTTATGAAGTTTGGCCCAACTTTGGGTAGTTGGTATCAGAAGTCATTGCAGAGGAATAAATGTTAGCAAAGGAAACTGAACTAGAGCAGCCAATGACGCGGGGGATTGACTAGCAGAGAAGTATCATGGAAAACGCAGGAAAATATCTCAAAAGTGATCATGCACCAGGCTTTCCGTGATACCCTACGAAGGCTGGAATTGAGGGTGGGATACCGAGCATGGCAGGGAGTAGGATGTATAGTATGGTCTCAGTTTGTAAAATTGCATAAAGTGTGTGTATGTGCTGATAACTCTTTAAAAAGGTGACTGTGATCAACATTGTCAATTTGGTCAGTAAAACCTAAATCTCACATTCTTTGAGTAAGATTCCTTTTTTGTAAACGGGTGTGGTAATCCGAAGGAATATTCTGTAATATTCTATTCCTAGAACACATACTCACTGTTATCACTGAAAATGAAAGACAGCAGAATATTGGCGGGAAAAGAAAATGAAATTTGAGTTCTAACTGTATCGGTTGGTAGGAGAATATTCAGTCTATCAGTTCAGGTCCCTTAACTAAGGTTTTCACATTTATGTAGGGAAGAGCATTTGATATATGTCTATATCTATCTGACTTCAAGTTTTGTTCCAGATCAAACTTCAGAGTAGCATTCATTGTTTTGTATATTACTCAAAATTCATTCATTGTTTTTGTTTATTACTCAAAAACTCAACCAACATTTGGGGATTTTTTAATTTTGATTTTTTTGTGTGTGTGTGAGGAAGATTGGTTCTGAGCTAACATCTGTGCCAATATTCCTCTATTTTTTATGGAGGATTCTGCCACAGAATGGCTTGATGGGTGGTGTGTAGGTCTATGCCCAGGATCCGAACCTGCAAACCCCAGGCCACTGAAGTGGAGCACACGAACTTAATCACTATGCCACTGGGCCGGCCCCATGAAAACTTTTTTATTCAAAAATAAGTGCTCAAAACTTCACTCCAAATAAATACTGTGTACCATTTCTGTGTCATCAATATTTACATTAGAAAATCTTGCTTTAAAAGTACGTGAACTGGAAGGAAAATATTTTGATGGCCCTTGGCCCTTGCATCTGTCATTCCTCTTAATCTTCACTGAAACCTGTACAAGAGTGATGTTCTTTCAGTTCATGCTGTTGTGTGACACTCCTGAAATTTTAAGTTTTTAAACACTTTTGGCTTTCTGATAAGAAGTGAGACGCTAGGATCACAGACTGTGTCATGTACTTCAGCCACAGAGAAACTATTAGCTGATATTTATGTAATTTAAAGGCACAGATCTGGGCCCTTTAATTTGCTCAACATCTTTGTGGAAAAAAATGTCAAGATTCTTCGTATTATAGGGAAACTGCTTGTCACAGTTAGTATAATCAAGCTGTAAAATCTGAGGAAAAACAAATTCAGTTTTGATTATCAACTATCAAAGTTTTTAAAATAATAAAAAGTACACTCTTCTCTAATTAATCATCTCTTTTTCTACACTTACTAAGACTTCTTACTCAGATCCAGTTTTTTTATAGTAAAAATCAATATGTAAAACCTTGGCTGTCACTAATAAAAAAGAAAGCCATCAGGATCCATATTTTGGCATTATGCAAGGAAGTATGGCATTATTCAAGAAGTATCTAACTGTTTTGTAAGACAATACTGATAATGCATTGTAATTTTTAAACGATGTATAATTTTATTGTCAACTTAAAAACTTTCTTAGAATTATTACCTCAAAGTGTCTGTATACATTTGAGGTATATAGTAATATTGTCTAATTGCCTGTAGTAAATTTGTGACAATTCATACTCTCACTTTCTTGAATAAATGGTATCCTTACCAATGCTAATATTGTCATTTATGCATATATTCATACATATACATATATGTGAACTAAGTTAACATATAGAAAATGACATCTGCTACCCTTTAATTATTTGGGTTAAAATGTGTTGCCCTTGTTAGTATTCTTTTATAACTGCTGTTTAATATCCTTTGACTAGTTTACCTATTGGGTTAGAGTAACATATTAAAATTGACATTTTAAAAAAATGCTGCCCACCAAACCCTTGAGGAACACAATTTTACTTTTAAGTCATAGCTTGTTGGGTTCTAGAGTGATTCAGAATTAGTTTTAAAAGTTATCTAGCAAAATAACATGGAAGTACAAGTTATAAAAAACTTGCTGGTTAATAGAACAACAACTAAGTATATACTACTAACACTTCTGAACTGGAAAAGGGAAAAACCTGCTGAAATAACACCTAGCATACATATTCATTAAACTAACCTAAATTTTTGGTCCTTAAATGTTCCTATCTTTGACTACATAGACATACCAGGACAAATTGCAACCATAGAGTGATAGGCTTAATGTTTATGAAAACTTTCACTGAATCAAAAAGCAGTAAATCAACAAGGTAAAGGTCAAGGTGAGCAGCATTTGTATCAGGAAAAATGTGGTTTAGAGCAAAAGGAAAATCATTTTAATTGTATGTTGTGCATTGAAATGGTAAAATGAAAGTGATGTATTTAGAATAAAAAAGTCCTCAAAAGGAAAAAAAAAAGTCATAGGAAGCATCTAATTTGCTAACATTCTCTGGAAAAAGTATTTGATATTCTGAATTAGTAGTAACTGTCCAGAAATATTTCATTTTCCGTATCAAATTTTCCTTCTGACCATGTACGGTAGTAAATAACATCTCCATATTCTGGTTATGTATTTAGCCTACTGATTTCAGAACCAGAAAATTTAAAAAAATATCTTCCCTTGGCATTTCTCCTTGAAGTTTATTATTTCTTTCCTCCTCCACTTCCTTCTTTTCACATATTTTTGTCCTTGGCCTGGCTTCCTGGCAGCCTCCTTTTCCTTCCTTTTGCCTCTTCTTGCCTCCTTCCCCGGCTGAAATCATAGTCCTCATGGAGAAAATTGTTAATGGCATTTAGATGTGGGATTTGGACAGAAACCTATGCTGAAAAAGTTGACCACATGATAATAGTGAAGAGACGTACGACACATTTCATTTTCCACGATGAGTGCTTTGTTGTTCTATTTTTATCATTTCGATAATCTGTGATGATAAATAGGGTGATTGTGCTAAAATTGCCACTGTCTGCAAGTATGCTCTGTTTGACCTCACCACCTCCCTGCCTCCCACATCAATCGCTTTTTTTGAAAAGACTCATAATGAGGTTCAGAGCATTTAACACATTATTTAGCTTCAAGGATATAGACAGAATATGTTCAGGAGGCCCTAATCACCTCCAAATTTTGAAATGTCACACCTTCACGACAGGAAATGGTACTGCTTAGACTCCTGTATTCTATTAATTAGGAAAAAAAATCAAGAAAATTCTGTGTGAAACCTTCTGTGCAAACTACTGTGATGTATAAGGATGGATTTGTCATGAGGTCAGCCTCCAGGGACCACACAGTGTAGACAGCGTTGAGATATGTAAAGACAGACATTCATATTATGGGAAATGCACCCGGATCCGAACTGTCAAACTCCGGGCCTCTGAAGTGGAATATGTGTACTTAACCGCTGTGCCACCAGGCCGGCCCTCTCTCATCTCTTTCTTGACTGCCTCCTATGACTTACTTGAGGATAGGGACAATGTCCTTTAATTGCTATGTCTCTATGTACTTCGGACCTAATTCTTGTTTAAAAATTCTCACTGACTTTAAATGGATGACGAAGTGTGTAGTATTGTGGAAAGCATAAAGAAAAGAGGCTATACTCAAAAGCTATTTCTGAATTAGAATCCATAGTTATTGTGAAATAAAGTTGCCTACATGCATGTTTCCTACATGTATACATTTTTTCTTTCAAACATTTGGAAATTGAGAGATTTTGTAGATTTTACTGTCTTTTTGGGGGAGAGAAGTGTTACCTATAATATACGTGAGAGGAACTATAACAATGAAAACAAGTGACAAAGATGAGTAATATGCCTCAATGCAGTATTACTACAATGCCGTTGGCCCTTTAAAGCATCTTTCCAGCTGATCGATTCTGGGATGCTTTAAAACCATGATCTTATGATACAGCTTAGCAGGGTGCTTTAAAAGCAGGTTTTTTCAGAGTGCTTTATAAATTAATTGACTCTCCTCTCCACAGTGCAGAAAAACTGAGATCAGGGATGAATGGTGGGCCCACTTCCAATGAGATGAGTTCAGATTTGGTCTGTAGCGCCTGACCCTAGTACCTTCTCAGAGTTAGTGGTTGTGGGTATTGTGTGTAACTGCTTTATGATAAAAACAAGACTGTGGCATCATTGAATTAATTAGACAAGAGTATAATTAGAAGTGAAAGCTCTTCACTTTCCTAACTACTAATGGTAGAAAATGAAGTACGATAAATGTACTCCAAGCTTTGATGAATTTTACTTTTGATTAGTTAGCAGATTTTAATGGCCTTCCATAATGTGACGGCTATTCTATTGATCCACCTAATTAAGGATTGTGAAAGTAAAAAGGACTCCTCTTCACTTTGATGACTGAATTTCCCCTTGAATTATCCAAACTGCTCAAATGACTGCTCGAAATAATGTTGGCAGTGTTATATGTGGTGTTCCATATGCGTATATATATTCATGTAAGGCTTGTCTTTTGCTTATTTTTATTTCATATTCCTTTGGACACTAGATAGAGATGAAGAGGATGGAATACTGGGAAGGGATAATGATTTTTAAACTGTGTAAATACCCCATCAAATGCCCTGCCACGAGTTGATTTTAATTATTTATAGCTATTGAGCTAAAACCCATTTGACTTATCACATTCATTCATTGGGTGCTTATTCTAGCATGAGGTACTATGAAAGAGACCGACATATTGTATTAAAATTTGTAATAGCTGGGAGACCGTGCATTAGGAGTGTGATATTTCTCAAACTATTCTGTGCTACAGTAAGAGTTCAGGTAATTGTATGTGCTAAGACCTCTTTTAGCCTCAGTAAAATGGCCTAGAGAAGTATTAAACAAAAGAAAATACGTGAGAGAACCACGAATAAACCATGTGTGATAGTCAGGGCCTTTATTTTTGCAAAGGGAACCAGGATGGGATGTTGTCCAGCCTGGAGAGAAGCAGTCAGAAGCTAGGCATGAAAATACCTCTGGGCCTGCAGCTGCCTTGTGGTGCTGATGATATTTTGGCAGAGACACCAGGAGTTCTGTTGTTATTTCTACTTTGCAAAGGTGGGACTCGCAACATGGGCCATAATCAAAAGGTTGAAAGGCTCTTCAAAGTTAATGAGCAGCCATGAATGTCAGTGTTCAAACCACAAACATTTAGCTAAGCGTCTGTCCTCCTGTCCGTCCTTGTTCTCTCTCTCATTCTTTCTTTTTTCTATCTCGTGCTTAGTCGGTAGTTGGTGCGATTGTGAAGCCATATTAAAATGCTGCACTACAGGGAATGATAAGATGGCATAAGAGAGCATAATGGTAAAGTATTTTAGAAATTGAGATACTGTGGATGGGTTTAAATTCTATAAAGGAAATACCAAAGTCTGATTACTCTTCCAGTGGTTAAAAGCTCATTTTTCATAAAGTAAGCATTATCTTGGGAAAGCAAATAAATTATTCATAGTGGATATTCCAGTTCTTCAGAAAATAGCATGGAGAATTTGAGTTTTGTATAATTGTAAAATACTCCTTTTGTTATTTTAAAGACCAGAGGAAGTGTTAGCCTAGCAGTTCCCACACAGCAGACAGTAGTAGCTCGACTTCTGCCTTACACCCATTCAAAGGTACTTCATTATGTAAAAGTACTTCCATATTTTAAAAAAAAGTATAAATGATATTCCAGGCTACTTTCATTCAGTGGCAGAGAGTTTTTAGAAAATAGATTGTCATTTTTAAAGTCCTCATATCTGGTAAGTCAGTTAAAGGAAAATATAAACCTCCACTTTTTAAATAGAATACTGTCTATTTACATAGACAACGTGGAATTTAATATACTTTTTTTTTAAGATTTTATTTTTTTCCTTTTTCTCCCCAAAGCCCCCTGGTACATAGTTGTATATTCTTCGTTGTGGGTCCTTCTAGTTGTGGCATATGGGACGCTGCCTCAGCGTGGTTTGATGAGCAGTGCCATGTCCGTACCCAGGATTCGAACCAACGAAACACTGGGCCGCCTGCAGTGGAGCGTGCGAACCCAACCACTCGGCCACGGGGCCAGCCCCTTAATATACTTCTCAATGTACTAGATTCTTAAATTTTTAAAGAGAAAACTTCATAAACCATGAAAATATGAGAACTTACATCTTTTGTTCAAAAACAAAAATCATCATGATCAACCTGGGTACACGGGCCATCTTAATTGTGATTTCATATCCTGCTGTGGTCAAGTTGTACAATTTTACAGAAACTACGTATCAGGAGCAAAACATTGTATAGTGTTCAGTATGGTACTAGAAATACAATGCTTTCAGTGTGCAAAGTTAGAATTTTCTCAGGACTGTATATAACAACATTTGGTACCATCTAAATTATGAGTAATGATGGAGTCAACAGTTTTGTAAAGAAAAAAAAGTTTCTTTTGATAAATATTTTTAACTTATAAAATTCACTTTTCTTTCTTCCTCTAACAATTATCTCCATGACTAACATCCTGAACATGGTTCTCTAAAATATTTATTTGGAACTATGTATCTTAAATAATTACTAATGAATTTCTTTTTTCAGTTGCAAAGACTTTACCGAAAAAGCAAATGGGTTTTGAAAATCACACTCCATTTCCAAGTCTACTGAGCAAGTAAGCAGAACAAAGCATTTGCGTGGGGCCAGCGGTCACTGGGACCAGAGCATGCTGGTTCTGCCAGGGAGTGTCTTTGTGTCTTGTGACCACACGCTTCTAGGCCATCATCCATCAGCTGAGACGTGTCTGAGCTCAGACCTCTGTCCCTTGTCCCTACCCTGATTCTTTTCCTCTCCTTTCTCCTTCCTGGGATTGCTGGAGGAATTGTGCTTAAGCCCTGTTCTCCTTATTATTCCTTGCAGGGTCCTCTGCTTCATCATGGTGAGGTCCAGGTCTCGCAGAGTTGGGATAATGCCTCTGGACTTCTGGACTTAGATTTCTGACAGCTGTCCCTCACTGCACCCCAAGCCTGCATAAATTAGTCAGAGTAGCTCTTTCCCTTCTAAATCTTGCTCCTGGGTGGCAAGGAGAAGGGTAGCTGCTCTGGCTGTACCTCCTGGCTATTAACTGGCGGAGCAAATCTCTTTGTCTTTTTTCTTTTCATCCTTGCTTTTCAAGAGAGGGATTTGATATGGATGTGAATTTGGGCAATGTTTCTGAGCACAGAAGCCCTTCTCCTAGAGCACTTTGGTTAATAATCCACATCTTCCACGTTTTTTATGGGGCCAATAGTTAGATATATGGTTGACTCAGATGGTTCTTCCTTTGATCTTTAGCCCATTAAAATTGATGACAACCAGAATCATGCTTCTCTAGACTTCAAAGCAATGATAAAACGGACTCCTTTGGACTTACAAGTCCTCTTGTCTCATGGGAGACTAAGGTTAACATTTCCCCATATTGTGAGAATACGTAGAAGATAACCCCCTGCGGTTGATTCCTAAGGAAGACCTTGAGAAAGATCCACTGTCTGTCCTTGAACGTGGGATACAGGACACCTGAGACCCCAGCCCAAGCTGAATTTCCCATTGATTTAGCTCGTTGATCAGTTTTACGTTAGTGAAGGGATTCATCCCTGCCTTCTAGCTCTTCACACACACCTAACAGGTTCTAGGAGTGGCTTGCATGGTACACACTTGGACCTGTCTTCTAAGACATACATTTTATGTAACAGATAAAATTCAGGTAGTTTTAGAGCTATGAATATATGAAAAGTAAGAGTGAATTTGTCTAAGACTGTTTATACCTGCAAGCTTGTTTCTTAGAGAAAGAATTACCTCGTGCAAAACACCATAGAAACTAGTTATGGCTTCCTGGTGACAGCACTGCTCAGCCACTAGGCTTGGACCACAGCTCCCCTATCATGCCAGGGCAGGGGCTCGTGCTTTCCTGAGCAGCATTCCTGAGGTGATGAATTCTGTTGCAAGCTTCCTGTGTCTTGCAGCTGCAATTTTAAGGCTTGGTCGTCTGATCATATGAAGGTCTGGTACTTATCCTCACATAACCTGAGCCAGCAGGTTAGGGCTGGAGACAAACTTCTGCCATGACGTACTAGTCTTGAAAGCCCCTCAGCATAACATATGTGGGATGCATCTGTCTTTCAGAGTCGGATGTCTGGCCCCGTGAGACGGCTGTGCACGACCCCAGAGTGTGGTGGGGCAAGGGACACTGATATATGTGCTGCTGATTCTGAACCCATGAGCTTTTCCTAATGAGCACTGCTCCAGCAGCTCAGATATATGCCCTGCTTGCCTGATTCCCTTGTTTGCATAATCTTATTCCAATTGCTTCACATTTCTAATGTGTACAGTGTTGCTGAGATAAATACGAATGCTGAATAGTTTTTTGAAAACAAGGCAATTTGTTCAATTCATTCTACAAATGGTTGAGTGTCTGCCCACTGGGTGTGATACAGAACATACTGGGATTGTCTTATGGTAATAATAGATCCTGCTTTTAGTCTTGCAAGGGAAATAAGACCTATTCCCTAATAAAGATAATGAAAGATATGTGGTAAGGAAAAATATAAAAGGTGTTATGAGAGTTTTGGAGGGAAAAGAAATTACTTTTATTGGCAGTTTCTTGCAAGCCTTTTTGATGGCTTTGGGGATAAGTATAATTTAAGTGTTTAAAGACCAACTAAATGGCGTTCTATCTGGGATTGGGAGAGCAAAGGGGAATAAAGTAGAAATGAGCTTGGCTGAAGTGGAATGTTTATGGGAGGCATAGTGGGAAACTGACTTTGAAAGACAAGTTGTATCAAGACCACAGAAGGCCTTAGATGCCAGGCTAAATCATTTGAATTTTACTGGAATTAGTCCCCAGGAAGATTAATCTGGCAGTATTGTATAAAGGTTTTGGCACAGGAAGACTTGTCAGGAGGCTGACAGAATCTAGGTGAAAGGTACTAAGTTGTCATGTGCCTCCGTTTGAATAGAGGAAAGTACAAATAGGGATATAAAATCCAACCTACGTGGAAGGAGATGAGAGGCAAACAATGAGAGGTATTGTTTGACACACTGAGTACAACATCATATTAGTAGGGCTCAGCAAGGCAGGATAGTAATGGCCACTATCAGAGCTACTGCAACGAAGTGTATAAATATATTAAACATATCAGAGGACCTTGGTAAGCTGTCTTGAATTTGTGCTTGACCACTTGAATTTGTGGTTTTGAATATTTGTATAAATAAGTGGTCAGCAAAATTGCTTGAAACTTCCCACCTACCCCAATGCAATGACATGCATTACAAAAGGACATCTGCCTTTACCATTTTACTTATTACACTAGTCTAATAGTTTCCAAAAAGGATTCGATATACTTATGATTAAAGACAAACAAAAACATTATTAAAGTCAAGCTAAAGAGTCCATGAAAGTTACTATGGTTCAGAACAAAGTTCCTCATGTTTTCAGGTGGCCAAGACAAATATTGTTACGATAAATTATAACCCTCAGTAGCAGATTGTTGGGAAAATAATTTTTCTTTTAAAATTCAGGTTGTTGTCAACTTGAATTTCACAGAAGGTAAAATGGTTCTTCATGTAGTCATTTCATATAATAGCCATTAACAAAAATCAGGGGAAAAAAACTGAATTACGATTCTGTGAAGTCACAGTAATGAGTCCATATGTAGATTCTCTGATCATATGATTTGATAAATGAATGAAGCATAAAGATACTAGCAGTGCTTCTCAAATGTGGTCCTCATCTTCGTCTGGGATGCCTGTTATAAACAATGACTTTAGTCCTAGTGGATGAGCATCTCTGGACCCCCAGAAACACACATTTTTAATATGACTCTCAGTGATGTGTGCGTGTGTATGTGTGTATTTTGCTCATAAAAATTTGAAAACAAGTGATCTTGAGAAACAAGGGAATAGCTTGTCTCTTGACCTTTCTTGAATGTGTATTAATTGAGATTTTGACAGAACCATGAATCAGTGGCTTCACCAAAAGCTAATAAATTTCTAAAATTCTGGTACTCTTTATTTTTGACCAAGAGGAGATTTATATGCTTTGGATGGCAGAACTGGCTTTGTGTTTTCAAGAGCTTGCCTTGTATGTTTACCCAGGTGGGCACCATCTTTCTACAACAAACTGGTGGCTTCTGAGGTTTTCTTACTGTGAGTAAAATCCTAGACTTCTCAGCTAGGGATGACATCGAGATAAATGAGATTTGCCTTACCTCATATACTCCCAAATTTTAATTAATAATTAAAGGTATCAAAGTGAAGAAGAAAGAAAACTTAACCTAAATTATTTGAAAGGAAAAGAAGTTTACATCTGAAACACTTATTTCATTATGGCACATAATAGCAGTTGATAACCATGAGCAATCTCATGCACACATTACCGTCTCTGTATCGAATGTGTAGATAAATAAAGGAGCCAGTGGAATTTGCATACAGAAGGGTTTTCCCCTAATTCTAGCCTCTCTTTAGAGAGTTCTGTCCTACTTTCCTATCAGGGGTAGCAGTATCCAGCCTGGCAGCATCTTTGTATGAAACCCAAAGAGAATGCAGTTGGGGCCAGATTCCCTGCTGTCTGCGCTAAAAAGTTATCAACTTTCTGGAAGAGTTAAGGGCATTAAAATCCCCCCTCTGGAAACCATGTTATGGTATCTGAGGTCAAATTTAACTTGTTCCTGGCTGAGAAAGAACAGGAGGGTTTCAGTACACTATCCTGGATTTTACAGACAGGAGACACGTAGGTACATAAAGACTGGTATTTTCTGCTATAATTGGGAGCAATGTTTAGCTTCGCTTATTTTATTTGGGTCAAGTTGATTCTTGTATGTCCAGACTTTGTTCATAATCAGTATTTATTGTTTGGATAGAAATATCCTAAAATTTTTGATAAAATTTAGATCTGATTTGATCTGTTTAGTGATTATGGATGCAAAGACACTTTTCTGGTTTTTTGCAAGAGAATATGATTAACTGGTCACACACTATGATTTAAATGAGTACAGGGCTCAGGTAATTCATATATAATTTCTCTATCCTGACTCCATCAAAGACTTGTGTGTAAGATAACTACGTTCTGGTTCCCTAGGTGTAACACAAAAGTGATATTTCAGTGGTCTAAATAATCACTGAAGCTCCAGTGAACAATTAGTCCTTTTGGCATGAGTGGTATCAGCCTCCATAAATATGACGAGAGAGTATTTTTCTTTCGTAGATTACACACTTGTCAGACACGTCATCTCTTATCTTTACATGTCAGTAGCAATAGCATGTAAGGCGTTTTTATATTTTTCTTGGAATGATATGGTGTTCTTTTTTTTCTTTTTTCTGAGAATTATGGAAGCTGTCATTTATTTTCTAGGGTATTAATTCTGACCCCCTCCCTATTGCTCACATCTTTTTATGTTGAGTACAGAGGTTTAAAGTGTAGGCGCCCTGGCTTAAGGCTTCACTGTCTCTGTTTTAAAGTTTAAATTAATGTTGCAATCATTTATCATCTATTAGTTTTTATTGTAAAGCATAAAGAAATGAAGCCTCAGATTAACAGAGAAGCAAAACACCAATAGTAGAGTCAGTAAACAGTTTAACAAGTCCAATTTAAAGTAGAGTAGATTGAGTCTCAACCTAGATAGACTCCAGCAGGCATCAGGCACTCGGACCAGTGAGAAAATGCTTTTGCTTATGGCATTTTGTAGTAGTCAAAATGATTTTCCTTAGGTTAACTCATTTGATCCTCTTGAGATTAAAAAAACACCAAGAATGGGGCTGGCCCCCTGGCCGAGTGGTTACGTTCGCGCGCTCCGCTGCCGGCAGCCCAGTGTTTCCTCAGTTTGAATCCTGGGCGTGGACATAGCACCGCTCATCAAACCACGCTGAGGCAGTGTCCCACAGGCCACAACTAGAAGGACCCACAACTAAGAATATACAGCTATGTTCTGGGGGCTTTGGGGAGAAAAAGGAAAAAAATAAAATCTTAAAAAAAAAAAAAAAAAACACCACCAAGAAAATTGACCTTATAGAGCAAAGCCTAGGGTGGTTAAGGATCCTGGTGGACAAACCTGCAGGTCAGGGTTCAGGGCCTGTAAGCTGGACTTGGGCTGGAACTTACAAGTTGCATGACTTTGAGGAAAGTTATTAAACTATTTAGCTTTTTTAAGCTGCCATTTCTTCATTGATAAAATTGGGGTTTAAGATTGTGGAGAGTAAATGGAATGTTCCATGTACATTCGTAAATGAAGAAAGGACTTAGATTCAAAGTGAGGAGAAGGATGAAATTATTGGCTCACATAATCAAGTGTGGGAAGGAGAGTGTTGAGCTGGTCTTATGGAGCACTAGAATTGAGGACCACTTAGTTGCCCAAACTCTGCCAGACTCTCTTTCTCCATCTGAACCATTTTCTTTTTGTGTGTGGTGAGGTAAACTACCAAGGTTGGCCCAGCATAGCTCAACAACCATTTCCTTCTCTAGGATCCCAGAGTTCCAAGACTGGCACACCCACCACAAACACACAGTTACAAAAGTGTTTTTCAAAGAGGCAGGGAGGGGTTGACCTAAACGTTGATAGAAATTAAACAGTAACAACCAGCTCAGTAGGGGAAGGGCTAGTGCCTGGGCTATGGCAAGCACTCCATGCATGATGGGTTTCTTTTGTGGCTTGGTTCTTGTTACTGTTGTAAGTAGCAGAATTATCTTCTTCATCCTTTCTGAAATGTATCTGGTGTCCTTTCTATCAGAACCTTCTGATCCAAGGAAAAATGTCTGCCAACAACAGGCAAAATTGCCAAGTAGGGAAACCGTCTTCTCCAATTTCTCTTTGTTCTCTCTGCCAGGCCTTCCTTCCTTCAAATATCTCAAACTTCAAAATTATTTCTCCCACCATTGTAGTTGATAAAGCCACTCACACTTAAATATGATTGATCCCACTAGACTGCAATAAGATTATTTTCTATTGAAAAGAGAAATTTATAAATCGTGATGAATCTTTGGCTAAGCGCGTGTCTGAATTTGAAAGGTCAACAGTGGGCGTGGTGATTGTCCACATCTTTTGCCTACATGGCACACTGCCTCCGTCCCACAACACTGACATTTCCTCAACCCACATTTTGTCCTTCCTTCCACTAGTCCTCCTTCCACTACACCCTCAAAGGATCAGTAACTTAACAACTCATTTTCTGAAAGATAAGCACACACTGACCCAAGAAATATTTCTTTTCAGAAGCCCTGCAAAGGCACTTGACAGATAAATGAGTCATGTAGAAGTGAATAATGGGTAATAAATCCAAACTGCCTATGTATAAGGCGGTAACAGAGGTGAAGTTCCAAGCCTCATACTGGGAGAAATGGAAACAACAGCAAATCATCCCTCTCTCCATAGATGGTTGCATACTCTGTTGTAGGTAATACTGAACTTCAGGGGCTACAAAAAGGTCATAGCTATGGGTTCATTCTCAGGGAGGTGATAACTTTGAGAGAGGAAAATAAAAGTACTCTGTAGAGGAAGTGAGAGAACCCTGGTGGAGAAGGAGAATATAGTGAGGGAAAGCTTTATTTAAGAAATTTCAGTTATGAACCAACAGTGAAGACTAGAAATTTTGTCACACCTAAGAAGAATCTAAAACAGATCCTTTCTCCTTCTTTGTCTGTCGGTAATTCAACAAATGAACCTTAGATTTCCATACTAGTTGGAATTTTCGCCCATAAAAATTGCCAAGGAGTGTCTTCCTTTCTCAAACTTATTTTTCAGTATTTCTCAACTGCTTTTGAAAATTTCTCCATGCTGAATAATAATTTATTAACTTTCAGTAAGCTGAGTCACTGATCTCCAGCAAGGAGATATCTATCAAAACCTAGGAAGGTTAGCTGAAGGGAGATATCCATTCAAATGCACTATCTCAGAGCCTCCTACAGGCTTCTGATAACACTCTAAATATATCTTGCAGAACTAGCAAAACCTGCTTGTAAGTCAAAAGCTTTTCAAAACTTTTATGACTTTGAATTGAAGATTAGTTTGTTGAAAGACTTCTAACCTTTAAGCTGCTAGGTCTGGCTTCGGATAGAAATAGGACCTGCAAGAGGATCAACAAGATAATTCACTATCTCTGACTTGAAGATGAGTATTAACAAATGCTCTTTTTAATGAAATCACCACTTCTCAGGTCTAGAGAGGACCAGCCCTGAGAGGGAAGGTTTGAGGCCTCAGAGAACAAAGGCAGCCAGGCAAAATTCCCATGAATTTTTCCATGTCTAATGTTCCTGACCACGTCCTTTGGCTGCAAAATTTGGTGCAGCTATTCCTCATTTTTTTTTTATTGATTTTGAGTTGTGCTCTTGTGGTTGTTTTCTTTGATTTGTGTTAATTTTCAACTCTGCCTAAGTAGATATCATAAGATAGCCATTTAGGAATGTAGCATAGAAATATCATTTTTCTCAGGAAACCTGATCCTTTGAAAAAGATTTAAATGAACTCCTTTGTATTTTTGTGGTGATGGACATAGTAGGGAGGTTATGAGTGTTGAAGAATGAAGACATAATCATTTTTCTTCCATATGGTTATGATCATCAAGTTTATAATCCTTGACATTTATATAGAACTCTACACTTTCAAATCACTTTCATATATATTCTTACTTGATCTCCCTTTCTATTTGATGTTTTACTCTTTTTTCTTTCTTTCTTAGGAAGGGAAGGGAAAAAGTAATAGAACATATTTTGAATAATATAAAAGTGCTTTGTAGTTTCTTTGACAGAAATTTTTCCAGACATGATGACAGTGGGCTTGCTTCACAAAACTCTGCTGCAGTCCAGCATCAAAGACTTTAATAACTCACACCAAAAAAATGACGTGACTCAGCTGCTCACTTGTATCACACAGATATATCAGAGGTTGGTGTGATGGATAGAGTTTATTGAAGACTTCATGAAAGGCTCTACAAAGTGTGTTCATCTCCCACGTGCAAAATTTCCTGAATAAAAACATATTTATGCATAATGTATTCTAGTTCATGTGCTCCAAGCCAACATCCTAACTCTTGAATTTACATAGTTTGCATAGAGGGGCTCAGAAATTTAATGTATGGCTTTGTTTCTCTTCATTTTGTTTGTGAGATAGTCATGATTGTGAAGATGAGTTTTGTAGGTAATCTGTTCCATACAATGAGGAAATAATCCAATAATCCAATTTTACTGATCAGAAAATTATTTGATGATTTGCTCACAATTGCATATGATGGTAGGTAAAGGAAGGAAGATAAAGATTTATAGGTATATTGATTTAGTGGGCTTTTCTTAAACTTTAGAATGGGGGTGGGGTTGGGAAGACATGCTGTATGTAACGATAGATAGCAGGGCGTAATGAAATGGATCGGATGCATAGAGAAGAAAAGTGAGCTCTGGTTGGGTCATTTTGATGAAGTCACTAAAACTTTTTACATCTTGCTTTCTTTGTGTATAAAATAAGGGAATTTTAACTTAAAAATTCTTAACAGCTCTTAGTTTTATTACTGCTAAACCACATGTACAGACAAGGCCAATCTTAAGTTGGAATGAGAGGAAAGGCTTTAGTGCCAACAATCCTGGACTAAATTAAAAAGAGAGGATTGGGTGGGGCAACTGAAGCAAAAACCTTTGCAGAAAGAGGTCTCAGGAGGTGTATGTTTAAGGTTCCCTGGGTAAAAATTTACTTTACTCTATGCTATGTTGCATCTGTAGAGAGAAACAAAATAAAAACAGATTTATCTACGTCTGTATTATATTAATTCCAGCACAGTTTCTTTGTTCAGGAGTATCATTAAGAAATGATAGGCACTTGGTATAGATATTTGACCATATATAATGATATATAAGATTCTTTCTCCCTCTTTCTTTCTCTCTCTCATTATATTTGGTTCATTTTCAAAATGAACCAAATTATACTAGACAGCAAACATGTTATTCTAGTTGTTGTTTCGGATTTTCTTTTGGAAAAAAACCCTCAGGTACTTAAAAATTAGAACAAAATATGGAGGTTCATGAAATTTGCATGGCATGCTAATCTCTGTAGCAATACAGTTTAAAAATATGTGACAACAAATGTGATTTTTCTTAAGCATTTTACATTGTTGACAATATGACGTAATAATTGTCTGCATATTTTTCTCCTAAAACAAACTCTGGCCAGAGTTTGGTGTCATGCAGATGCGCTTCATCCTTGAAGCTCATTGTCTTAAACTGAGAGGTAGTATTTATTGGATATGTAGGATTGTAGTGCCATGTTTATCTCTATCGGTAAAATTTAAATTTGAAGCCAGTCTATGCAATATTTCCAGTGTGTCATTTGCAGACGTGAGTGTTCTGGAGCTGCAAATATAAAGATTCTTCCTGTGTGTGTCAGGGACTAAATGATGAGAACATTGTAAGGGAACCTGAAAACGCAGGTGCACATAATTTTAAATCAAGGTGCGTTTAACACAAAGTAAAAATGTAAAATATAATAAGCTGTATATATTTATACATGAATGTAGTGTTGGAACCAAACTAGCAGTAATGGTGGAGCTAGCTTGGCTCATCAAAATGCTTTCTCCAAAGTTCTGGTTCATAGAAGTTTTGTTTGTTTGCTGTCTTTCAAATTATCTCAACAAATAGTGCTAAAAACTTGCTGGGAAAAAAATGGGTGTATGTGTGTGTGTGTTCACACATGTTACTTTGAAGGCTAATATAGTGAAAACTATTAGATTTAAGTAAGAAGTTCGACAAAGTTGGACATTGTCAGGGCTCAGCGTTTGGTTTAGTGATTAGTTTAGTGTTTGAGTGGCAGTGACTAGCCTCTCTCTCTTTGTTCTGCAAAGCATCCACTCTCAGTGGTGAGAGTTGACTGCATCAATTTTTACGTGATTCCTGAGCAAAGTCCGTGCTGGTTTGTGTATTACTCCAGCTTTCACACAGGAAAAGTGGTTTGCATCACTTTTAACATTGTAAGCATCTGAAGAGGTTTTAGTTGTTGCTGTACATGCTCTGCGAATACTTGTGTATCCTATTGATTGTAGATAGGAACTTTGTAATAGTTACCTAGGAACCTGTCTTTCTGATAAGATATTTATAAGAAGGGCTATTTGATTACACAGCACTCGGTGTATATAGAATACAGGAATATAGGAGGACAGGAAAATATGTAGAATACAGAAAATAGGAATAATAGAGTGTACATACGTACATATTTTCAACTGTACGATATTGAGTATATAAAGATGTAGAGGATATTCTCATAGAGTAGCAATCCATTATCAGGTGAATGCTGGACACTGGGGGAGATTTCTTCATAAGGAAAAGAACACTCTCGAAGTGGAAAGATAAGGCAGCCGTGTGCTGTACTTGCAACTGGGTGTTGGTATTGAGGGACATTAAGTCTGTCCATAGAGTTGTCTCATAGACCCTAAAAAACTTAGATTAACAGTTGCACCATATCTGCACACATACTAAAAAATAAAGTTACTTTTCCAAACGAATAACCCACCTGTGAAAAGAAAAAAAAAAGACAGCTTTAAATATAGGTCATCAAATGCCCTCCTTCCTCCACCAAAGCTATATCCAGACAAAAAAGAGGAGTAAGACTTGAGAGAATAATCCAAATTATTCAAGGAAATAAACAGATGGACCAAACCCTTGCTTATTAGATCTAAAATAAAAATAATTCTGTGAACATTGATTCCAAGTTTTCATGTCACATAGATTTCTCTTGCTTTGGCTAATTCTGTCCAGAATTTAATTCATACAACATAGATACACAGATAAGTGGTATTAGTACATTTCATATTTCTAAAAATTACTTGCAGAATTCTGGGCCACAAAAATTTGATCTTTGAAATGAGGCAACAATCTTATTTTTAAAAATCATTTTATTGAGGTCATATTGGCTTATAGCATTGTATAAATTTCAGGTGTACATTGTTATACATCAGTTTCTGTATAGACTGCATGGTGTCCCCCACCCATAGTCTAGTTTTTATCTGTCACCATACAAATATGCCCTGTTACCCCTTTTGCCATGCCTCCACCCTCTTCCTCTCTGGAAACCTTTAATCTATTCTCCTTATCCATGTGTTTGTTTATCTTCCATGTATGAGTAAAATCATATGGTGTTTGTCTTTCTCTGGCTTATTTTGCTGAGCATAATACCCTCGAGGTCCATCCATGTTGTCACAAATGGCATGATTTCGTCTTTTTTTATGGCTGAGTAGTATTCCATTGTGTATATATCTTTTTTATCCATTCATCTGTTGATGGGCACTTGGTTGCTTCCATGTCTTGGCTATTGTGAATAATGCTACAATGAACATAGGGGTGCATAAATCTCTTTGAATTGTTGACTTCATGTTCTTTGGATAAATACCTAGTAGTGGGATAGCTGGACCATATGGTATTCCTATTTTTAATTTTTGAGAAATCATCATACTATTTTCTATAGTTACTGCACCAGTTTGCATTCCCACCAGCAGTGTGTGAGAGTTCTCTTTTCTCCATGTCCTCGCCAACACTTGCTATTTCTTGTCTTGTTAGTTATAACCATTCTGATGGATGTAAGGTGATATCTCACTGTATTTTTTTTCTTAAAGATTGGCACCTGAGCTAACATGTGTTGCCAATCTTTTTTTTTCTTCTTCTTCTCCCCAAAGCCCCCCAGTGCATAGTTGTATATTCTAGCCGTAGGTCCGTCTGGCTCTGCTATGTGGGATGCCACCTCAGCATGGCTTGATGAGCGGTGCAAGGTCCACGCCCAGAGTCCGAACTGGTGAAAGTCTGGGCTGCTGAGGCAGAGTGCAGGAGCTTAACCACTTGGCCATGGGGCTGGCCCATCATTATAGTTTTGATTTGCATTTCCCTAATAATTAGTGATGTTGAACATCTTTTCATGTGCCTCTTGGCCATCTGCATATCTTCTTCTGAAAAATGTTCATATCCTCTGCCCATTTTTTGATGAGGTGTTAGTTTTTTTGTTGTTGAGTTGTATGAGTTTTTTATATATTTTGGAAATTAACTCCTTGTAGGATGTATGATTTGCAAAATGAAATGTCTTTTCATTTTGTTCATGGTTTCCCTTGTTTTGCAGAAGCTTTTTAGTCTGATGCAGTCCCATTTGTTTATTTTTTCTTTCGTATCCCTTACTTGAGTAGACATGGTCTTCAAAAAGATACTGCTAAGACCAATGTCAAAGAGTATACTGTCTATATTTTCTTCTAGGAGTGTCATGGTTTCAGGTCTTACATTCAAGTCTTTAATTCATTTTGCGTTAATTTTTGTGTATGGTGTAAGATAACATCCAGTTTTTCCAACACCATTTATTGAGGAGATTTTCCTTTCTCCATTGTATGTTATTGGCTTCTTTGTAGAAGATTAGCTGTCCTTACATGTGTGGTTTTATTTCTGGGCTTTCAGTTCTGTTCTATTGATCTGTGTGTCTGTTTTTGTGCCAGTACCATGCTGTTTTGATTACCATAGCTTTGTAGTATATTTTGAAGTTGAGGATACTTCCAGCTTTGTTCTTTTTTTTCTTTTTTCTCCCAAAGCCCCCAGTCCATAGTTGCGTATTTTTAGTTGTGGGTCCTTCTAGCTGTGGCATGTGGGATGCCACCCCAGCATGGCCTGATGAGTGGAGCCATGTCTGTGCCCAGGATTCGAACTGGTGACACCCTCGGCCACCGAAGCAGAGCGCGCAAAACTTAACCACTCGGCCATGGGGCCGGCCCCTAGCTTTGTTCTTTTTTCTCAGGATGGAGGCAACAATATTTAAAACTGATATTGGTCATTTAAAATGTATGAGTTTTTGATCTCTGGCACCAGATACACAAAGTATCTAAATTTTCTCTTTTAAGCAAAAGAATCATATTTAATGTATTCATCTCTTTTCCTTTCATGCAAAAGTTATTACTAGATATCTGACCCTTGCAGATTTTTGTATTAAATTTTAACTTTGAAAGATACTGTTTTACAGAAATACTCAGAAAAATGTATATTAAAATCATTATTTCTTACATATCAAATTGGTGAAACATTTAAAAGCCTGATGATAATACTTTTTGAGTGTATGAAGCAAAGGGAACTCTCAGACTCCTCAGGTAGAAAGATAAATTGGTAACTTTTGGAGTAAAATTTGACCACATTTAGCAAAGTTGATGACACACACACTCAGTTGCCCAATCTTTGTCACTTGCAGGCTCTACAGAAACAATTACACAATAAAGAAGAAGATTTAAATGAGCTTTTATAGCACCATTTGTTTCAATGGTGAAAACTGGACCCAATCTAGATGTATATATGTATGTACAGCCACACCCATACCCCCTGAAATACCAGTCAGTAGTGAAAATAAGTGAACCACAGCTACATGGATTTACATAGATGAAACTCACGAGCATAATAGCAAATTTTTTAAAAAGCTGCAGAACAGGTTGTATGGTGCCATTCATATAAGTTAAAATATGCAAAGCAATGTACTTTTTTAGTGATATGTAATTGTTCTATAAATGTAAATAAAGATGTGGGAATGAAAAATCATCATTTCATAAGACCAATTACCTCTGTGGTAGGGAAGTTGGAAGGATAAGCAATGGGGAAATGTATCCACAAGCTTTGAAATATTTTAGTAGTATTTCATTGCTTAAAGAAAGGGGTGCATACATAGGTGTTTGCTGCTTTTTGAAGGTATATTTTTATACATTCTAAATATATATTTTTTTAATATTTTTTTTCCTTTTTCTGCCCAAAGCCCCCCGGTACATAGTTGTATATTCTTCGTTGTGGGTCCTTCTAGTTGTGGCATGTGGGACGCTGCCTCAGCGTGGTTTGATGAGCAGTGCCATGTCCACACCCAGGATTCGAACCAATGAAACACTGGGCCACCTGCAGTGGAGTGTGTGAACTTAACCACTCGGCCACGGGGCCAGCCCCACATTCTAAATATTTTTAAGAAATTGAAATCAAATGAAGGGTAAAAGTTTGCAGTCAATATGTGTAAATACTTTATTTTCATTGGAATTTGGCGACTACATTAAATAATTCCCTAATACTAGTTTAAAAAATAATGGGTGGTGGGGGACACTGGGGGTATAAGACAATAGGAGGACACCCTAAATTTTTGATGAGAGCTCCTTCCAGGAAAGAGCCAGGGGTAATAGCGATATGAAGTGGTTTTCATGTTTTGTCCTATATAATTCTGAGGTCTGTGATTCTTTTACAGTAATACATTCATGTATTGCATAAATAAATAACAAGAGGATAAAGAGAAGTTAGAATGTTCTTAGTATATTTAGAATACATTTGTTTTTCTCAGACATATCTGACCTTTTGAATAAAGAGTCAGATGGAAAACTCTGGGAATGAATTTTCTTTTAATTTAAGGAGATGTGAACTTTCATATATATGATTGTTTTTAAATGAAAACCTTCATATTTTGGTGTGATGGATAAAACATTTTCAAATAATGGACTCATTTTAAGCCTTCACTGCATTTCATAGAATTTATAGTCTTTAAATTGTTGTAAATAATTGCAAAGGAAGCATCTCATTGGTCTCCAAGTTCATTAAATTTGATTCATGAAGTGCTACTATATTTTCTTAAAAAATAAAATGGAAATGATTATTGACATTCTTTATATTGATTTGTATTATTTAATTTGAACTACGTAAACTGCTTTTTAAATCATATAAGTAGAATCAAGAATATAAATATAGTAGTATGTATTATTTACTGTTGTTAAAACTTTAGATGCATTTTTAAAGAATTGTTTAACATTAATCATGTTTGAAGTGAAAGTAGCTTAATCATAAAACAGAGCATTTTCAAAATTTTAGAAGTCAGATTTTCAGATAATGTTTTGAATTCAGTCAATATTTGCCATAGGTAAAGTGATAAGATTTGGAATGTTCTTATCATTCACATATTTAGAAATAAAATTTGTGAATAACATTTATGTCAAAACTAGATGGATATTACATTAAAAGATGTCTCTTGAGTTTCAGATCCATATATGCATATAAGTGACTGCAGCCTAGGGAGCAGTAACAAAACTAAGCCTCAAAGGTCAATATAATTCTTGTGCACCCCTGTATTGCACAGACATGTATTGACTCCAGATGCCGGACAAAGTGAGGGAAACCTAGTCCACAGCTCCTTCCTTTCCTTAGGGTTCTGGTGGGGTAGAGTAGGGCCTATGGGAAAAGGTGACTAGTGCTGCCCAAACCATGCATGATCACTCTCCAATCCAGGTGCAGATTGGAGAGAAGCATCCTTCCCATCCATGTGTTTGCTTCAAGACCATTTGGACCCTATTTAGGGCCCCAGATACAACCTTCTCCGAAGAGTTTGGAGTCCCTGCTCTCAGAATATCAATAGTATGCAAAGACTGTTATCTTGCTTGGCCAAAATCTGCTTCTCTGTGTTAAAGGAGACAGGAGGACAGGATTTTTTTTTTTTCCTGAAAATGCAATAGAATCCAGTATTGATATTGCCCATACTATGTCTGTTTTTAATAATTATAGCATAACACTGGATAACTTCACTTGAATGTCTCAAAAAACATTTTGAAAATAATATGCGTTGACTTGAAGTACCCTTCTTCCTCTCCACACCAGTTTGTCACTTTTGTTTTCTCTTCTGGAATGGTCTAGCCATTTGCCCAAGCTATTATCTTTAACTAGGGTGAGTATTACCCTTAACTTTTTCTTCTTTCTGTCTATCCATATCCTGTCAGTTACAAGTTCTGTTATTCTGTCTTTTAGATATCTCCTAAATCTGTCCAACCCACTGCACAGCCCTAGTTCAAGGTACCAACATTGCTCATCGGGGCCAATGCAACCACATCATCACTCATTTTCCTGCCTGTGGTCTTGCTCCTCTGATCCAAACTTTGCATCACAGATCTCGCCCAAATGAAAATTTGAAGATGTAATGCCTTTACTTAAAACCCTGAAACTGTTATGAAGAAAACTAAACTCTTAACATGGTTTAGAAGGCTCTGGATATTTCTTTCTTCTTCTGACTCCTCATTCCTTACTCCCCAATTACCTGACCAAATCTAGCTCACCATTTAAGGCTTAGGTTATTTGCCAGTTTTTTTGTGAAATATTTGCTCACCCATTTGGGATGAGCAACTACCTTTGGGATTTGCTGTGTATTCCAGCAATGCCATTTGCTATGATAATACTCATAAAATTTGTGACCCCCAAGGATCCATGAGGGCAAGAACCATGCTGGTACTTTGTTTATTAATGTATCCCAGATGTACAAGGTAGATGCTCAGTAAATATTTGCTAAATGAACATAGGAATGATCTGGCACTTACTTGTCCAGTCGTTTCTGTTGCCAAAGTATCCCCAGTTAACCTCTATAATCTGGTCATGCTAAATTTGTTTTCAGTTTTCTAAAATCATGTCCTCTCTTGTCTCTGGTCCTTCACACTTGCTTTCGTCTTGCCAGAAAGCCTTGAACTCTACCTACGTACTCTTAAAATGTCATAGAATTTTCCTATTCTGGCCCTTATCAAACTGTCTGGTAAGCTCTAATGCATAAGTCTCTATCTTCCACAGGCATATTCTCTATATGCATAGGAACTATATCTTTCCTTCTTAAATCTCCATCATCTAGCAGAGTACCAGCCTATACTATATACCTAATAGATATTTTGACTGCAACCAATGAAAGAATGAGGAAATGAGTTTAGATATATGAAAAATATGGAGAGAATCCCTACGAGATTAAAAAGCATAATGAAAAAGATAACTACAATGCAATGAAAGTGATAAAAGATCCTCCTAGGGGAAAAAAATGTCTGGAAGGAAAAGAGTTCTAAAATGTCAGCATGACTGAGTATGGGTGATAGGACTGTGGTGATTTCTTTTTCTATTTGTATTTCTAAAGCTTCTTAATGGGCATTGCTAATATCATAATATTTCAAAATGTTTTGAAAACTTGAAGAAAAAAACAATGTAAAGATGACTGGGGACTACACCAATATCTTTTGAATACATTGATGCTTTCTATGAATACACATTTATAATCAAGTTTAAATTCTTGTTAAATAAGAGAATATCCTGGAGTTATAAGATGGGAAGTCAAACTCTACATTTGGATATTGCAATTTCATTTTCTTTTTTTGCTGGTGCATGCGTTTGAGAAGATTATATCTGTCCTACACTTGTATGAACAGGCAGAGATAGACAACAAACAACCCCTTTGTCAAATGGAAGTATAAACACACTAAATTGCACAAGCAGAACTGACTACTCTTCAGATTGATCCATATACATAATGAAGGGCGCGTGCAAACAGCCAGGAGCTCAACAAGTCTGTACAGTTTATCCTATGAGAAGTTGACTTAAAATATCTTTGTATAACTCTGGGAGGTTTTTTTTTGGTGTGTGTTCTTTTAAGAACAATCTGAAAATGAGAGTCATCTACTCATGTACAATCCACCAAAATCTTGACATGTCAAAAGCTACTAGGTTGTCCTCTCATATCCCTGTAGGGGTATGCCAGAGCCCGAGTGACCTTATCTGCTCAGGAACATGGGCAACGTCAATGAGACACAAAGATGCAGATAAAAGTTTTTTCCAGGCTGTTATTATAGTATGTCTGCTTCCCAAGGCAGTTAAATATTTTAGACAATATGAACATAAATATATCAATAGAATAAGTTCCTGTCCGCTTTTGATCCAAGATAAAAGATTTAAATGTGATGTTTGGTCCCTTGTTCTCTTGGGCTGTTATAATACAGTACAAATTATTGGCCAAGATCCAGATCTGTCTCTTTCTCTATATTATATTTTGGACTAGACTGAGTTAAGCACAAGACAAACAAAATATTCTTCTTTTTTTTAAAGTTAGCTTTAAGAATGACATACAGTGATCATTGTTTATTTACAAACAATAAGTGATATTTACCAAAAAAGAGCAGTTTTTAACCACTCAAATATTTTAAAATGAATTATTTATCCAATAAAAGAATGTAGAAGTTTAAGAGAGCTTAGAAAAGAATATGGCATTTTAAATAGGTACATTGCTTCTTTCACAATTTAGGTGGTCTTTAAATAGAATGTTGGTCATAATAGGAAAAAAAACCCCTGAAATTCAATTAGAAGAAATAGAGTTGTAGTCCTCATCACAATTTGACCTTGGGCAAGTAACTTAAAGCAGATTCTATTGCTTTCACCTTTAAAATGGGAATAATGACACTTGTCCTCCCTACCTTAAAGGATGCATATAAAGATAAGTGAACTAATGTAGGAGAAAGTGCTTGGCAAGTAGTTAAGCCCTCTATAAATTTCAAGGCAAACATGATGTTAGTTATGTAAACAACAGCTTGTTTTGATTCTTCATCTGGATTTGTTTGCTTTGCCATATTGATCTGATCCAAGCAATAATTAACTTAGTCTTTGAAAAGAAAATTGGACTTGGAATAAGAGTCATAAAACACGAGTGCAGATGTATTCTAAGTCCTTAGTGGTCAGAAATAGCTGTCTTCTGGGTAATTCCTCGGCATTTATACACTCATCTTGGACAGTCCCAAACACGAAGAATCTAAGGGTTACCTTAGATTCCCCACTATCCTGTGGGGATAGAATGAAAGGCATATTTAACAATTTTATTTTCGAATTCTATGTGTATCTGTATCTACATATGAAACAGCCTTATAAAAATAGCTTGCATCTTTGCAGTGTTTTGCATGTTTTTAAAAGATAGTTGGATGGATAGATAGACGGATAGATCTTGAGTCTTAAGAACCTAAGAACTGGGGCTGGCTCTATGGCAGAGTGGTTAAATTTGCGCGCTCTGCTGCGGCGGCCCAGAGTTCAGATCCTGGGCGCGGACATGGCATCGCTCGTCAGGCCATGTTGAGGCGGTGTCCCACATCCCACAACTAGAAGGATCTGCAACTAAGATATACAACTGTGTACAGGGGGGATTTGGGGAGATAAAGCAGAAAAAAAAAAAAAAGATTGGCAACAGTTGTTAGCCCAGGTGCCAATCTAAAAAAAAAAAAAGTTAAAAAGGACCTAAGAACTTAAGTTCTTCAAGTTTTAAGATCTTTAGATCTTCAAGTTTTAAGAACTTTAGCTATTTATCACAGATATTATGCCCAATTTACCAATAAGAAAACCTAGACAGAAATTAGCAAAATGACTTCTCCAAGATCACAAATCTGTCATTTGTTGGGTAAGGTGGAGGGAGATTAGAATTCAAACTCATAAATTAATCTAATATTTCTTATTCCACACTATATTACAGCTCTATAATTTTACTCTACTTTCCTGTATTTTTACTGTAGCTGTGCCACCTACCTGCCTTATCTAATGCCTCTCTTTGTCTCAGGCCTACTTAACGGTAGCACCCACATGACCTCCTCAGAGAAACATTCTCTCATGTGGTTAGGTGCCCCTCCTACATGCACTCATTATCTAACAAAGCACTGATCACACCCCATTGTTTGTTGGTTTTCTTCTGCCCCACCCACTGGTCTGTGAAAATCTTGATCATGGACAGTACAAAGTTCATAGTGGATAAGTGAATGAACTTTTCATGTTGTGAGAAAGTATGTAGATCTAGCTGATTTTCAAGAGCTACCTATAGTTTCTGCTAAGTTGCACCTGGGTAGCTTTTCTTGGCGCTGACTCTACATTCTTCTCCCAAAATCTGGGGCTACTTACTCTCAGATTTCTATATACTCTCTATTGTCTCCAGTAATAATCTTAACACAGGCATAAATTGTTTTTAAGGAGTTTTAGTCTATCTGTATTTTACCTTTCCTCTTGCTGTTTAGACTGGTTCTGAATTTATGATTCAGTAGGATGTTTGTTTATTTTCCTGAAGCTCAACCCCCTACTTCAATATTTGCACCCAGACCCTCACTTCTGTATCCATGTGCCCGAATCTTGGTCTTGGTATGCCAATCTCCTCCCTCTGTTGACTCTGGGTAATCTTCTTTTCAATATTCTAAACTTTTTTCAGTATTCTAATATCCTTCCAGGTGTGTTTCCCTCTTACTCAAGCCTGGCATCATGGGCTTTGCCTCCCAGGGAAAGATATTTTAATGGTGATTACCTCCTTTCCTGTAGAGGTTTTAAAATCTAATCTATACGTGGATTCTCTGTCACCAACTTTCACTTGCCTGTTCACATATGCTTGCTAGTGTGTATTGAACTTCTGTTCTGATTATGTGAACTTTTTGCCTGGACCATCTTTGTTCAAGGTATCAAAAAAATTATACTGATCTTTAATGTCAAAACTCAAGTTTCATCTTCTCAGGATTATTCCATAACTCACCTATTGACTCTTAACCATATCCTTTGTCCTCATGAACTTCATTATTTCACCCAGATCCTTCAACCTACTTCCTCTCCATTCCCCATACCTCAATCATAATACATTCATATACAGCAGTACATCCATTTATGGAACATGCAGAATAACAATAACCTATATGTGGCAAACAATCTAAAACTGTAGGCGGAGTTTTTGTCCTCATAGAGTCTCTTTCACTTATAGGTAAATGTGAGATTACCTAATTAGTCCCACCAAAAGTCAAAATTGGTAATACTACTACTTTCCGGGATGATTTAGGTCAATTGTGTATGAATTCATCTCTTTTAATTACTCAGATAGCATAAATGTAGATGAAGGTATTATCAGAGAATAATTTAATAGTTTGGTTTACTAGATTCAAAGAAATAATATTGTTATGGCATTCAAACAAAATTTATAAAAATTTTTTAGTATTCAAATGCGTTCAACATCTACATTGATGAAACAAATGAGTTAATATATAATTTATCAATCACAAAGATATGTCTTTATATATTTAAATACCCCTATTGAGTAACCTTAGAGAAACGAAATGTTTATTTGTGATTAACATTAAATTTCTATTTTAAAGTTTAATTCAATAAGCATTCCATCATTTCTTTTCTTTTTACCTAAGGCTAATATTTTTCTTGGGGAGTTTAGAATTCTGAAATTTAAATTGGAGGTTCATTCTGCACAATTGCCATAATTTAATTTTGCCTCCCAAAGGCAGAGTGATGGTTTTCTGCTGGGATAATCCATGAGATAATGAAGAAAAACACCACTGTGATTTTTTTTTTTGGTAATCCAATTTAATGACATCACTATGGAAAGAGTTTTTCTTATATCATGCACTTTAAGTGGTCTTTGTGGTCATTCCTTTTCACAAGAATATTTTCCCTTGCCAAGAGGAATGGAAGAGAAGTAAACATAATACTACACAAAATGATAGGTCTGCTTTCTCTCTGGATTAGTGGCAAGAGCCAGCTGGTATTTACTGACTTTTCTCCTTAACGGGTGGATGAAATCTGAAGCTGCATAAATAAGATAATGCAGAAATTATAGGTCTATTTACTACCAGTGTGGTTCTTTAGTTTAGTTTTTAAATTCTATTGGAAAACAAGTAGCCTTGGGAAAGTTACAATCCAGAAGTAGTAAGTTCTAAAAGGAAGCAATTTTGTCTCGCCTAAATAATTTTACATGTTTTTGTGAGATTCTCCACTCATTCAATAGACTGTTTAAGAATTATTTGAAATTTAAGAACTCTTACCATGCCTTTAAGTTTTATCTTATTTGTTGAAATATTTGCTTAGTGTTTTTATTCTTATACATACAGATGTTTAAAATATTAACATATCTTTGTCTGTGATGTCTTCATGCAGTTTCTTGTCTTGATGACAAAATAATCATTTGTTCCTAGATACTACAAACATTCTATAAATTTCTGTAAATTTCCCCCTCTAAAGTTTTTCAACTTTTTACCCTAGCTGAACTTTATTTGGTGTGATATGCAAGAATATATTTCTAAACTTTATTTCAAAATTTCTAGTTAGTTCCAAGTTTCTATTTAGTTATTATTTTTAAAATAATCCTTTTTAATCCCCTTGTTTTGCAAACATAGGGGTTCTTATTTGGGTTTGTGTTTTTAAAAATTAAATATGACATACATATAAAAGAACAAATGATGTCCATGTAAGCATGGACAATAATATTAACCCATGAGCCTGTTTAAGGGAACTTTGGGATCTCTACTGTCTCCACTCTACCACCATCATTCAGAAGTTAATCATCGTCTTATTTTCTTTATAATTTTCTGTAGATATTTTTCAGTTTTGCCATTCTTGAAATTTTAATAGAGTAGTAATATATGTATTCTTTTGCCACTTGCTTTTTTAAAACATGAAGATTCTTCTATGTGATACAAAAAGCTGTAGTTTGCTCATTTTCATTATCCTAGAAAATTCTATTGTATGAATGTTATCAGTATATACTTATCCATTCTGCTATCTATGGACATTTAGTTTGTTTTTAGGATTTTGCATTTATATAATGCTGTTATGAACCTTGTCTCTCAATAAAATTTTTTAGACATATATTAAGCTTTTTCTTGACTTTTCATTTATTCAAATATCCATATTTATATTGCATTCATATTGAATACCAATAAGCATTTTGAAAACAATTAGAATAGTTTAATGTTATTGTAAAGTATATGATTATTTTACATTCTATACAAATTACTAGCATGAGAAACATTGTGTCTGGCTCACAAATATGTAGGGACTTTAATCATTGAAAGAAAATAAACTTTCTTAGATAGATAATTCAAAACTAGATAGATAATTCGTAGATAGAATTCAAAACTCTATAAAATATTTAATAAAAACTTTGAAGCAGAGCCAGCCCTGACGGCCTAATGGTTAAAGTTCGGCATGCTCTGCTTTGGTGGCCTGGGTTCATTTCCCAGGTGTGGAACCACACCACCCATCTGTCAATAGTCATACTTTTGCCGTGGCTCACGTAGAAGAACCAGAAGGACTTATAACCAGAATATAAAACTATGTACTGGGGCTTTGGGGAGAAAAAATAAGAGGAAGATTGGCAACAAATGTTAGTTCAGGGGGAACCTTTCCCAGAAAAAAAAAGTTGAAGCAATTTTATGTAAGTACTTTTTAAAAATGATTTTAATTTTCTTGAGTTTATTCAATTATAAGCTTAGAGTGCTAATTAAAATGAAAGTCTGATTACCTGTTTCTATTTATCTGTTTTTTTTTCTTAGAGTCTATGAGTAGCTTTGGATATCCACCTCCCCAGAATTGTCATTAGTAATAAAGTATAACTCTGTAAAAGCATTTTCCTCTTGGAATGTCATGGTAATTTAATGGGACCTTCTATTAAGAAGACAAGTAGCTCACTGCATATTTATGGTAAGACTGGGGCAGTGCGATTTTCCATAGCTAAATAGTAGATCTGTGGTATATTTGTGAATAATGTCTATATTCTTAGGAGCGGATTTTAAATAGTAGAGCATTGATTTTGCAATGTGAAGGAAAAAGCAGGTTGACATATTTGTTGTATACTAGATATAAATTAAGTATCGATTAACAATAAAATATGTCCAATAAATAAACAAACGTTTGGACAATTTATACATAAGAAATATATAGGCAGCACAATCTATAAGTTAGGAGCATGCATTTTGGCCAGGCGCACCTGAGATGAGCCCTGACTGTGCTTAAGGGCTGTGTAAAGCTGCGCAAATTACTAAACCTCTCTGGATTAAGTTGCTTCAGCTATGAAATGGGGATAAAAATAGTACCTACTTCTTACCGTTGTTCTGGGATTAAGTGAGATTATACACGAAGATGCTCATTGTAGTGTCTGACATAAGTACCAAATACACGTTAGCTCTTCAGAGCAATTTTAGGGAAAACATCATTCTGTAGTGAAGTACAGTGAAGATGGAGCACTCCTAAATTACTGTATCAGTGAAAATCAATCCTCTATTTTTGGAAAAACTGACAATAACTTTCAAGAGCCCTAAAATTAAGTACTCTTTTTCTGAATAACAGCATGTCTAGACACTTATTTTAAGGAGGGAAAATTAAAACGTGGAAAAAATTGCATACAAGGAGATGTTATCTGTAGGAGGGAACCAGGAATAACTGGAACGAGCCAATAGTAAATCCATTTAACTGGACAGAATATTTTGCAACAGTTAACAGTGACAATTATGAAGATGATGAGAAGACATAAAAATGCTTACAGTAGATATGAAAAATAAATCAGATAAGAAACTCGTTTGTGTATATATTATGAAAAGAACTATGTAAAGATGGACCAGAAGGGCGCATAGTGTCCTGTTGAAACAGTTAGTGACTATGAATAAGCATTGACAGAGATTTATGTGGGGCAGCCTATTAACTTCAGACAAAGTATTTTTTGCATCTAAGAAAAAAAAACACAGTACCTTAAGTCACTTTCTATGGGTTTCTTATTTCATTTAGGAGTAGCATGTAAAAATTCCTCAAGGGTTTGCTAGTCCACATTAACACATTTTCTCTCTTCCCATGACTATCTATCTCAATCAACTCCTATTCTCTATGTATTCATCTGCGTGTCTCATCAAGAATAACGTGACAGTAACAAGTTGACTGAATATAAAATACTCTGAAAAAAAATTAAGGAAGAGATGTCGCTATTCAAGTGTTCTTTCTGAGCTTCATAATTGTGCACTGACTACAAAGAGATTCTGTCTTGTCTTTAAATTGTTCAGGGGCCAGACAAACTTGTTTTTGTAGAACAGGATTAATGGTAGGACTACATGTACAAACCTAGTTTGTTGGCCCAAACAAGTTATGAGTTTGCAAAGGTGCAGGCACATGAGAGCGAGCTTGCTGGTGATGTTTAGAACCCAGCAGTTCAATGACGGATGGTATTACTCACACTGTTAGTCCTCAAGCCCAAAACTCCAAACTTATTTCTCTATACAAGATAAGGCTTTATAAGGACTACTGTCTGTGAGAAACGTTTTTCTTTAATAAGCTTGTATAGACTTGCTTTATTTCATCGTCTAATTCAGACTCTCCTACCTCTCTCCTATCAAAAAAATATGGGTCATTGTTGTGCATTATATGTACAGGATGACTGTTCTGTCGGCACTGTCTAAAGGCATTATTTATTCACACAATAAAGCTTTACGTGTTAATAATGACACATTCTTTGAGTTCAGAAAGGAGAATGAAAGATGGAATATGGTATATAGGCACTAGCTTTTAACGTAATTCATAACTCTATAGTATCAAATGAGGATATTAACATACATGTATTAAAGGTAGAGATGTGATTGACAACTAAAGTCAATTTTTATTTCACGTGAAAAAAGCTCCAAACATTTATCATTGTAGTCAAACATTTGTTATTAGTGTGAGATAGCTACTATAATTTCTAAGATGGCCCGTTGAATGGTGTAAGATGCTAAGGAGAAGTTTTTGCACTAATTTATTAGTTTCTTAGTTGAACAGTGAATAAGTGGATTTATCAAAGATGATTTCAAGTTGTTTTTTATGTCCAATCAAGACAATCCTTCTTTCAGTATTGGCCATATGTTAAATTATATAGTGTTAGAACTAGAAGGGGCTTTGAAAGCATTTAATTTAATAAGCCTTGGACTAGTCATTGACATGTATAGATTTGTTAAAATCAAAGATTTCTCTGGATTGGGAGAGGTGTTTTCCTTCTGTACATTGTTGGTTCTTGATATGGCAGCCAATCTCCCTGCCCCCAAATACAGTCCCATTTGTTTGCCATGCTGTGGAATAAGGAGGAATCTCACACAGACGATAGAAAGGGTCAGGTGCTACTATGCAAAAGCAATGCCACCAGTGTGGAGGGATAATGCCTGACAGAGCTTAGATGAGATTTCTAAAGAAACCATTTAAAGACATCCTCAAATCTGTCATACAGCAGCAGAAGAGCTGCCATCCCCTTCAGTAACACCCTTCCGTGCTTATTTTTAAGAGATTTATGGAACAGGCAATAATTGAAAATAATTAATGAGATACTTTTTCATTTCATCTACTTGTCATTTTTACTTAAAAAATAAAAGTAATGTTAAATCATCAAGTCATTCTTTACATCTAGAAAATCTAGTAGAGGAAATCTGCTAAAATATACTGTCAAATTATGTCAAAAGATTGTCACATTTATTTATTTGTCTAACACGCATTAAGACCCACCTTGTGCTTGGCACTGGGCTAAGCCCTGGGGGTACAGTGGAAATAAGATACTCTTTGTTTGTAGAAACTTACAAACTACTATGGCTTTAGCAATTATTCATTCAAGAATATCTACATTCAAGAATAGCTCATCTCCATAGTTGAACATGTTTTTTAAAAAGAGTTTTTTAGTTTCTTTCTCTTCTCTCCCCAATCGTATTTCTCCTGGCACTTATTCATACAGTACGTCTGAGAAAGATGAGCTGAATTAAGAGAGTGAGTCATGTGAACACACAAGGCTTCAACTTAAAGTCACAAATGTATAAATCAGGCAGGCAGTTTTGTCTGAGATCTGAAGGCTAAAGGGGAAGTGGAGGATTCAGTTTTCCTGGTTTTCAAATTATTTGGGATATGGCCTAGCTTAACAGGTCATGAAAATAAACCCTTGGTTGGCAAGGAAACAAATAAAAGCAAAATTTTTTTTCGTAACATTAGAGTCATGAGTAAAATAAGAATGTGTAAATAACAACTTAGACAGTCTGATTTACCCTGGTTGGTATGTGGGAATAACCATACACATGCACAGATGTGGCATTCTCTGAATATTATGAGGGCACTTACATTTTTTAAAGACATGTCTCTTACCCCATTACTAAAATGTGACTGTTAAGCCTCCAAATGACAAGTGTCAGCTGCAGCTTCACCAACAGCTCAAAGAGGAGAGTTATACAAAACACATTGCTAACTCACCCACAATTCACCCATCAGCCTCCTCATCTTTTTAAAGTGATGTCCCTTTGATAAAAAGAGTAGTATTTACAGGTAACATGACAGAATTCTTTTTTATTAAATTTGTATCCGGCCATATGTTCTCCCTTAATATCTCTCCCTGTCTCTGAATCCTGTGTTCATCATTTCCTTTATACAATTTTATTGCATTTATATGTATACCTAAAAAAAGTACATAGTTTTGTTTTAGTACTTTTCACCTTTATAAAAATGGTACATGCTGTATGCAATCTTTTGGGCCTTGCTTTTTGTTTTTATATTTTATTTCTAAGATTCTTCTGTATGGTTGTGTCTCACTAGAGTTCATTTGTTTTGACGACTGTATGTGTCTGCATATATTTGATTGTGTGAATTTACCATAGTTAATTCATCCCCTTCCCTATTGATGGGAAGTTTCTTCAAGATGTGCCAGCACGTGAATCTTTTTTTCAGAAATTTTTCCAGCACCTGTAGGATTCTTTCAAACTGAACCCTTTTCATTGTTTTCAGTTTACAGACCCTCTCAGGATTTTTCCAGGTTCTTGGTATTTTAAATAATGCTGCAATGAGCATCCTTACATGTCTCTGGCTGCGCACGTGTAAGAGTTTCTCGTGGATATATATCTACGAGTGGACTTGCTAGGTCATAATAATTTTATTGTTTTCTAAAGTAATTGCATCAATTTACATTCCCACCAGCCATGTTTAAGAGATATTATGGATTCACATCTTTTCTAATGCTTGATGGTATCAAACTTTTTAATTTTTGGCGGTCTAAGACATGTAAAATAGTACCTCTTTATGGTCTTGATTTGCATTTACTGAATCATTTTTAGTATCTCTTCATATGTTTATTGATATGTGTGTATGTGTGGTTCCCTTTCTGTAAAATGCCTATTCACATTTTTTTGGGTGTGTGGAAAACGCTGTTGGCTGCCTGCCCAATATTTTTTCCCCTTTGCTTTATTATTATGAGAACGTCGCTTTTTTTTTTTCCCCAGGAAGGGAAGGGGCATATGCCTAGCTGAAAAATGTTTTCTCTTCAGATTCCTTTTTAGCTTGGAATGGCCACATGACCCATCTAATTCTAGCTATCGAGATTCTTGCTTAATAGAATTACTCTTCTGCTGTAATTAATTAAATGAAATGTAATGAAATCAAATAAAATATAATTAAATGAAATGTAAGTAATTAAAAGACAATTTAACATAGGTGTGCTTATTTTAATACATTGCTCATGCAAGTTGAGGTGGGCAAAATTATTATTTAGAACTTTATTTTACGGTATTTGAATAGTTGTTATACTTTCTGACTCTCACATGTACCAAAGACAGAAGGGAGAATTTTGGAAGTAGTGAGATGCCTATCACTGGACACATTCAATGTTGTGGCCCTGAGTATTCTCTCCGCCTCACTTTCCTTTAGAGCTCTTGACTTATCATTGAGAATCTATGTAGTTCTTGCAAAAACCAACTTCAACCCTAGCTCTGAGAGTGGAGCTCATGATCAAGGCTAAGCCAAACAACTGATTCAAACCTTGGGCCACAGTAATTGGCTGTTGAATGAGCATGTGACATAAGGCAGCCTATCATAGCAAGCTTGGGACTTGACTTTGATTGACAAGACAAAGTTCTTCCTGTACATTAAGAAGGTAGCACATTGCCCTGGGAACTATTGGTTCTTTGCTAAGTGTGAGAGGAATTACCTTTAGAAGGCTTTAACACCGTGGAGTACCAAATAGAGACATGAATAGAAGGTGGTCTTGTTTTGCCACTGAATTACGGCTTCATTAAAAATCCAACCTACTTCTGAACTTTATTTCTATGAACCAATAAACTATCTTTATTACTTAAGCTAATTAGTTGGGTTTCTATTACTTGCAACTAAAAAGCATTCTAATGGACACATTCGAATATATGCTGGGTAGCACCATGGAAGAGGTGTTAGAAAAGGGATTCAGGGGCCGGCCCAGTAGCACAGCGGTTAAGTTCGCACCTTCCATTTCTTGGCAGCCTGGGGTTCGCCAGTTCGGATCCCGGGTGTGGACATGGCACTGCTTGCCAAAAGCGATGCTGTGGTAGGTGTCCCACATATAAAGTAGAGGAAGATGGGCGTGAGTGTTAGCTCAGGGCCAGTCTTCCTCAGCAAAAAGAGGAAGATTGGCAGTAGTTAGCTCAGGGCTAATCTCCCTTAAAAAAAAAAAAAAAAAATATATATATATATATGTATATATATATAAAAAAATAAATAAATAAAAAGAAAAGGGATTCCGACCGTAGGCTGGTAGTTGAACTGGATGATCTTTAAGAAGGTTTTCAACCCTGTAATTCTGATATGAAATGGACCTAGGTTTCTGTAATCCATCACCTCCAAGTGAGTCTAGAAATGTTAACCAGATCCCTTTCAAGCTATCTATATGCCATACACATTGTATGTTTTAGTAACCAAAGTAGGACTATACATTTCTCAGCTCAGTTTGTTTATTGCCAAATGATCACATTTTATTCTTTCCCTTCAGCTAAGATAGCACTCGATGAATTCTAATTCAGACACATTTCTAATTAATTCTAATTAGGATATTATTTCTGACTATGATTTTTTTTAACAGGTCAATATTCAAAATAAAAGACCAAGGTATAAAAGAGACCTAACATAAGATTTAGGCAACGTAGGTTCTAGCTAAATCTTTGCCTTTGATATGTTGTTCCTTCCTATCCATTAAAAAAAGAAAAAGGCTAGGTGTATCATTTTAGATCTCATTTAGTACTAAATATCTTTGCTAAACAGGAACACAACTTTCTGGGATAAAATTTGGGTTGAAGCTTATTTTAATCTAACCATCGTGGAAGAGTATTCTACATTGAAATCGACATAAAATATGGGACGTCTGCATACATCTAGGAATCCTCCAGAATAGAAGGATACATTAAGACAGCCTCCAGCATTGACTGAAGTCACATCTCTGTGGTGTCACTAATCAAGACTGACTACTTTCTAAAAGAGGGATTCAGTGAGAACATGGGGATGTAACTAGGGTAGGGAGGACAATGGCGCTTTCTCAGTCTGTTGCCATCCAATAGAATTTCAGATCATCCCTGGCAGAAAAAAGAGAAAGGCTAATTCCAAGGAGGTCACACCTGGGCTTGTCTGGATCAGTTCCAGAGCAGGATGCCTGTGCTACAAAGAACTTCTGTTGTCTTCCTGGAAGATGTGCTTCAGAGTGTCACATTTTTGGCAAACATGCCTCCATTTCCTTGGGGCATCTGTGCTTTTCTTCTCTAGAGTGTACCATTTTTTTACCATTAATTATATGTTTGTTTTTAATCTTCCAGAGCAGAAGGAATCTCTTAGAACATATCCAGTATTTGCATGTATTTCAGTAAGCTATTCAGGGCTTTTTAAAAGATTTTAAACATCTTTTAAAAATGGAATCAAATTGGATATTTTATCTGGTTTTTGTGCTTGACCTCTATGAGTTCTGAGCAGGACGTGCTGGACGTGGGGGCGTGAATTAATGAGCTTCATAGTGCCATAGATGCCAGGTCTGGATTCTCAGAGGGAGCGTTTTACATAGTTCTTAAGAGTGCAAATATTCTACTGTTACGACAACGCAAGAAAACATTTTAGATAATTTCTCCACACTTCTTTTTATTGTGTACTTTATTGACATTCTGTAAATCATTTAAATCCATTAGTAGAGTTTGTTGTTTTTGTTGTTATTTTATACATACATTGAGAGAACAAAACAAGATCATCTTTTAAGTTAAAATTCAGCCTTCAGGAAAAGATTTGGCTACTTCTGTATGAAATATACCAGAAGATTTAATCTGAGGAAATTGCTGGTGTCAGCAGCTGTCACAAAACATGTGGCCTGTTTTGGAATCTGGAGCAGCTGCCATGCTGAAATGCTATTTCTTTTTCATGGGGAAATAAGAATATCAGTGGAATTTATTTTCTTTGAAGTGCTTCACCCCTTTTATTTCTAATTTCAGATGTCAGCAGCCTTTTTGGAATGACTCAGTGAGACAGAGAATATTCTCCTGAGCCCTTAATATCTGGGGTATTCCCCGGTAGCAAGAATGTTTCAAGCACAGCTGGGTGGGGAACATCCACTCATTATGCCAGATGGCATAAAGTTCACAATGAAAACATGCTCCAGGCTTATGCATGCTTTCCTACAAACTGATTTATGGGAGGTTTCCTAGAAGGAATGTGGACTCTTTCCTCCATGTGACACCTTAGACCATTTTCCCCAAGCTACAACTTGAGCAAGACATGTCCAGCCCCTCTCAGGCCTCCAAATGTGGTTATGCTTCTCCCCCATTGCTCAGATAGCTTGGGAATCTCCACCTCTGAAGAAAGGCTTTCCTGATTATGAATGGCTGATTATGCAAGGGATCTTTTCCCCACATATACAGAGATCCAGCCTTCCTAACTGTACTTGTTATTTTGTTTTTACATAACAAGTTTACTTTAATTATATGTATCTTGGAAATGTTGACCATAAACACTTCATATATCTGGACAATCTATGTATTTTCTGAATTAAAATAACACAGTGCAATAGAGATTGGGGGGTAATCTGGCTTTCCCTTCATTTCTCTTCCCAAGCTCAAAGCAGAGAGCGGCTGCAGTGGGCTTGTGTGTTGGCAGATCTAGAGGAGGCTGAAACTATAATTCTTAGGGCTACAAGTTTGCTAATGTCATATACAATAATTTTAATGACCTTGGGCATGTTCCTAACACCTCTAACTTCTTTACCAGTCTATACAATGGGGACAGTAATGGTGCCTTCTTCAGAGGAATGTTATGAGGGTAAACGGAAACAATGCATATGAAGTGTTCAGCATAATGCTTACTATGAATAAAATTATCCATGTGACCTCAAGTCAGTGAAAAATCATCTTCGAACCTCATAGTAGTCGTCAGTATAAGTAAGCAAATGTCACCAAGTTGCAGGTAAGATAAAAAGTGATGACGTAAGAGGCACTTTTTTTAGAAGAGAAATTTTGAACAAAAGAAAGTGTGGAGTAAACTCCAAAATATATGCATCCCTATGATATCTATGATTACTGTTTGATACATATTTAAAAAAATCATCCATGCAAAGCATTTTATAAAACACGAAATGATACATAACTATTCAGTGCTGTTTTTATTCTCACATTCACCATCACTATTCCCAAGAAGAAGTCCATGAAAAAGATGATAAGAAATGCACATGACGTAAGAAGATCAAGGACAACATAAAGGCTGAACCTAAGGGAAGAGAGTTCCAAACAAATAGTAGGTATTTATTGTTATTGGACACACCAAATAACGGGAGAACCAAAACAGAGATTGCACGGTTATGAATTTTTTTTTTTTTTTTGGAGGAAGATTAGCCCTGAGCTAACATCTACTGCCAAACCTCCTCTTTTTGCTGAGGAAGACTGGCCCTGAGCTAACATCCGTGCCCATATTCTTCCACTTTACATGTGGGATGCCTACCACAGAATGGCTTGCCAAGCAGTGCCGTGTCCACACCTGGGATCCGGGCTGGCGAACCCTTGGGTGCCGAGAAGCCAAACGTGCGCACTTAACCGCTGCGCCACCAGGCTGGTCTGGTTGTGAATGTATTTGTCTCTTCATACAACACTATTGAATTGTCTCTGTAGAAAACCAAATTGTCCCAAATGGTAAAATAGTGTTAAAAATAAAGAGGGCAAGAAAAAAGAGGAGGAAATTCAGAATTCTGGGAAAATACTTCTTTCAAACTTTTATTTATAAAAATGAAGAGGTGTACTTTCTTTCAATAAACACTTTTGATCATCTACCATGTACTAACACTATGCAGAGACTGAGGTGGAAAGGAGATGAAAATGATGTAAAAGACAATGTTGCTGTCCTTTGGGTGACTCTACAGAAAAATGAGAGGAGAATTAGGCAAAACATAAAAAGAAAAAAAAGAGAGGGAGAAGGACAGATGGATGGACAGATGCAAAAACGATAGAAATAAAATCTCTTGCAATGTTCAGAAAACGTATTTGATAAAGCTAAAGCAGCAAGTTGGAAGGTGGAAGGAGAGGCTGTTCCTTCTATGAAATGAAATAGGAAGTGGCTGGTGCAAATTTTCACAGAAGCAATCCCAGCATTCCACTGGCCTCTCAGAACTTAAAATTACCAATGCACTACAAGGGTCCCTAAACATATCCTCCCATCTCCGTGCAAGGACGCTGGTTGTTTTCACACGTTACCTGAGAAAGGGGCACGTCTCTCAGCACATCAGTTAATTTTCAGCAGCATATTTTAATTCAGTAATTGTTTCTTGTAGCCATGATGCACTAAAGACTGTTCAAGACAGTCACACTTTGATAAGAAATAAAACAGAAAATTGACACAAGCTGCCTAATCTCCAGGAGCCCAGTTGTCCAGTAGGACAACCAAGGATATAGACGACTGAGTCCATGGATGGGCTGAGCGTGATAAGAGCCATCACAGTAGCACTGGCTGGAGTAATAAAAGCACAGAGGAGGACTGGAGTAATTCTGCCTGCCCACAGGGTTTACAGCAAAGCCTTTTTGTGAAAGTACACCCCAACTCATTCCTCTCTCAGGACAGAATTTCACATACCTGGAGCTGAGAGAGTTTAGCTCTGGTTCAGAATACGTGTCACTTTCTGGTAAATTAGAGGCACTCTGATTCTGAAGACTATATTCCACACAAGAGTTCCCCATCTCCAATTTTTAGCTTTTACCATTAAGAAGCACTTGTAAATGTGATCAGTTTAAGGAGGAATGAAATCTAAGTAGTCAGCCACTCTTTTTGAGGTATTTATACTTGAATTCATTCTCTTTCAGGTGAAAGAGAAAAATACCTTTAGGGAAAAATAAAGACTAAAAAGGTGAGTGCTTCAAAACACGTGGAAACAGCGCCTGTACACGTAAGCTCATGTGCTACCACTTTGTTCCTTTTGTTTGGTGTATGTACCCAAAGAAAAGCATTTAGGATTCATTCAAACATAGGGCATATTTCATATTTCCTTCATATAATTTTCTCTGACTAGAATCTGCGGTGACAAGTAAATTGAGTATGTCTGTCTAAAGCCATGTTCTAGAAATAGCACTCTTACGGTATAGTTATTTACTGTGTTTGGGATGAAAACTCATTATATAGGGGGAAAATGTCAAAGAAGAGATTATATAAAACATGGTATAAATTTCCAGGGATTGTAAATTTAAAAACTGAACAGTTGCTATGTGAGACAAGTCTATTTGTATACCTATACGTGTACCTACATTTATACAAACTGGGGCACAGAATATAAAATGCAAAATCTACATTTGAAAGGTGTAAAATGAATTTTGAGCTTTATAACTGCTTTAGGATGGACATTTCAATGCCCTGAGGTGCATTTAATCTCTTCCACAGGCATTTAGAATACCCTGCTTTAGTAGAAAATCTTGAGAAAAAGTGACACAATCCATTTTCTTCTTTGCTTCCATGAGTGTGACTATTTTAGACTTCTTATATAACTTGAATCATGCAGTATTTGTCCTTCTGTGACCAACTTATTTCACTTAGGATAATGTCCTCAAGATTCATCCATGTTGTCCCACATGGCAGGCTTTCCTTCTTTTTAAGGCTGTATAATATTTCATTATATCTATACCGCATTTTCTTAATCCATTCTTCTGTTGACAGACATTTTGGTTGTGTCCACATCTTGGCTATTGGGAATAGTGCTGTGGTAAACATGGGAGTGCTAATATTTCTCTGAGATCCTTATTCAATTCTTTTGAATAAATACCCAGAAGTAGAATTACTGAACCACAAGGTGTTCTATTTTTAAGTTTTTGAGGAACATCCATGCTCTTTTCTACAGCAGCTGCACCATTTTGCATTCCCACCAACAGTGTGCAAGGCTTCCAATTTCTCCACATGCTCACCGACACTTGTTGTCTTTTGTTTTTTGATAATAGCCATTCTAACAGATGTGAGGAGACACCTCATTGTGGTTTTGATTTGCATTTCCATGATGATTAGTGAGGTTGAGAATCTTTTCATATACTTATTGGCCATTTGTATGTTGTCTTTGGAGAAATGTCTATTCATGTTTAGCCTATTTTTTTGTCAAGTTATTTATTTATTTATCTTTTTTGCTATTGAGTTGTAGGAGTTCTTTATATATTTTGGATATTAACCCTTTATGAGGTATATGGTTTGCAAATGTTTTCTCCCTTTCTGCACTCTGCCTTTTCACTCTGTTGATTGTTCCTTTTGCTGTGAAGAGCTTTTTAGTTTGATGTAGTCCCACTTGTCTAATTTTGCTTTCACTACCTGTGGCAGGAGTCCTGTCTTATATTTTGAAAATCTTTCACCCAATTGAGACCTAAGAACATACTTAAACAGTAAACAAAACGAAATCAATCCATAAACATTCCACAACAAACCCCTGCTATACTATTTGTGAGAAAACAAATGTTTTTCCAAAAAATATCTTCCATTCTCATAGAATGGGCAAGAAATATTTTGTATATAAGAAATATGTGAAAAGTGATTATCATTCCCCATTCTAGAGCATTTCCTTACAGCCAACATCTTTTTTTTAAAAAAAGCTATTTGTTAAAAGGCAGAGCTTTTCTAATGGAAAAAAAGTTTCTGGATTTCAAGTGTCAGATATTATGCCTGGCAGGCACTGTGAGCAGAAAACAAACGAAAGAACCACTGCTCAGTGACAGTAAAGCAGAAATAACTCCTGGAGGAAGCATTTTATACATTTTTACTTCAAGAAAAAGGGCTACAGTGCCTATTAATAAAATTTTGACACGTTGCTAATATCAGTTAAAGGCTAAAATAAAGATTTTATGTAATTTTGTAGCTTTAGCCATTTATTTTTAAGGAGAAAACTTGCTTTCATCACATATAGAATGAAGAAATTGTGGAGACAAAGTCATTTTCATATTGCTTGCTCTATTAAAACCCACAAAACCACAGTAGGATAATAAATTAACTTACAATTTTATTAAATAACTCTAAACTCTATTTCAATGGTTAAAAGTATTTCAAAACAGCGTAGGTCTCAAGACTTGCTCAAGTTATTTCTTTCGATATTAGCCTTTGTTTGGAGAAACTGAAAAACTAGGCCAAATAAAATAAATGGAAAATTAATATGCATCATTGTCACACTGAGATACCATATGTCTTAATAGTTTTGTATTCATTCACTATTAGACAAAACAAACAAAAATGATCAGAACATTCAAACTAACAATGGCATATTTTAATTCTATAGTTATAAATGGGCATTTTGGGAGCTTATGATTTCAAAATGTTTTCAAATTGTATCAGATTATGCTCCTTACTTCGGATTTTTTTTTTCCCTTCTTCTTCTCCCCAAAGCCCCCTGGTACATAGTTGTATATTCTAGTTGTAAGTGCCTCTGGTTGTGATATGTGGGACGCCGCCTCAGCATGGCCGGATGAGAGGTGCCATGTCTGCGCCCAGGATCTGAATCTGAGAAACGCTGAGCCGCTGAAGCAGAGTGAACAAACTTAACTACTCGGCCATGGGGCGGGCCCCCTTACTTCGGATTTTTGAAACAATTGTCTGAATACTAAATATGGGCATTTTAGCTTTCCAAATCAGACTTGCAAAGCAGACTGTTTATAAAATTCCTAAATAAATGGGCAAAAGGCAAAGCAGAAATTTTAACCGTGGTTTTAGATGCAAGCAGAAAAGGAAAGGAAAAGCCCTAAAGGAGAAGGTAGAGAAGCCCTACAGAAAAGCCTTGCCCTTCTAGCCCAGTGGAGGAGACTGGCTTGGCATCTCCTCACCTGTACAGCTTCCGCCATGCGGCCTGCCTGAGGCGCTAATCGTTTTCACTCTAGGTGAGCTGGTGGCTGGCTGGCTTCAGAGGGGGTCCTTCCAAGAGCTTCCACTCAGAGAGACCAGGTTAAAGAAAAGCATGTCATTTAGTAATTAAGAACCCAGTGTGCTTGCCAGCCTGATATTTTTCTCTTCTTTTGGACAATAAAAATTGTATATGTTTATGGTGTACAAGATGAGGATTTGATATATATATATATACATATGTTGTGAAATGATTATCACACTCAAGTTAATTAACACATCTATCACCTCACATAGTTACCTTTTTTGTGTGTGTGATGAGAATACTTAAGATCTACTTCTTAGCAAGTTTCAAGTATACACTACAGTATTAACAGTCATCATGCCCTGCGATAGATCTTCAGGTCTTACTCATCTTATACTGAAAGTTTGTACCCTTTGACCAACATCCCCCCGCCCCCCAACACTAGTAACCAGTGTTCTAGTCCCTGGTTCTGTGAGTTCAATTTGATTTACTTACAATTATTTCAACATTTTTAGATTCCACGTATAAATGAGATCATCCAGTATTTGTCTTTCTGCATGGGGCTTATTTTACTTAGCATAGCCTCCTCCAGGTTCAACCCTGTTGTTGCAAATGGCAGGATTTTCTTCTTTTTTTATGCCAGCCTGACATTTCTAACATATCACTTGCCTTGCCTTCTTTATTAATTCATTCATGCAACAAATAATAAGAAAGATGACTGATGTCAGATGATATAATGTTCATATTGGAGGGGAGGAAGGCCAGAAGCAGAAAGAGCCTTTAGAAAGCTATTTCTGTACTTTGTTTCTGTCATGAGTGCTTTACAGCTATATGAGTAATATGGGAATGCTGTTTACCATAAGGCAGAGACTGTATCAGAGCGATGATGAAAGTTCTGTTCCAGGTGCATTGATTGTAGGTGGCTGGCTCAACGTTCAGGTAGAAATAGACCTGGGAACAAAGCTCAGGAGATAGGATAGGGATGGAGAAAGAGTGAAGTTTAAGTTGTGTATCTTATTTGCTTTATATATGAGTAAAATTGTAGTATATTAAATATATAATTTTAAAATTATTTTCTTACATTAAATATATAATTTTAAAATTATTTTCTATTTTAATAATTAATATTTATTGAGCCTTGACTATGTTACAGGCCTATGATAAGTACTTTATATGAATTTTCTTACTTAAGCCTTGCAAGAGTTCTATGAGTTTGTTACTATTCTAACCCTTATTTCATAAACGTGGTCTCCCCAGCCAGTAAAGGGATTCCAAATCAGACTGGACTCTCTAATGTCAACATCTGTGCTCAGATCTCAACCCTGTGTTTGCGTCCCAATGCCTGGATACATATCTATGTATAGTTGGCACTTAACCCATGTCTGTTTAATGGATGACTGACTGCGTGCAGTCATCACTCAGTATCCACCAGGGATTGGTTCCTGGACCCGAGTGGATACCAAAACCTGTGACTGCTCAAGTCCATTATATAAAATGGTCTAGTATTTGCGTATAACCTATGCACATCTTCCTGTATACTTCCCATCATCTCTAGATTATTTATAATGCCTAATACAATGTAAATGCTATGTAAATGGTTGTTATACTGTACTGTTTAGGGGATAATGACGAGAAAAGTCTGTACATGTCCAGTACAGATGACAACCATTGTAGGCCTTTTGATTCACAGTCGGTTGAATTTATGAAAGTGGAACCACAGATACAGGGGCCAACTGTATTAATATTTGTGCTACAGGACAGCCTGAAGTTGCAAATGTTGTGTGTCTGAAGAAAGAAAAGAGTAGGGAGCCAAAGGGTATGATATTGGACTGATTGAAATTGTAAGGATTAGTTAAGAAGTAAAACAGTCCAACTAAGGACAATAAAAAGAAAAGATTTAGAATAACACAATAATTTGGAGAGAAATACAGCAGAGAGAGAGAGAGGTCATAAATTTTAGGATAGTTTTTGCTCTGGCCTAAATTTTAGGAATTTGCAGCAGATAGAGTAATTCAATGGTCTACAATTCATGTTTCCAGGGGTAAATTGTTCTCAGTTGAGGAACATCAAGAAATTTGCAGCCAATTTCTTTGTGGACAAATGGCAATTGCTTCTTATAGTTGATGCTATTAAATATCTTCTCTGTACAAGGTCCCACAGCACATTCCACAGAAGATTTAAAATGCGTGTGTAAGACAATTCTGCACTCAAAGAACTTTACCTGGGAGCTGGGGAGGCAGGATGAAAACATCATTAATCCGCCAAGACCCGCCATAATCTCGCAACCCACTGTCTCAGTGCCCTCTCCTCTTCCCTCAGCCTGCCCATCTACACTCACACCTTGAAAACACCATGTGCACTCTTGCCTCAGTCTTGTTTTGCATTTCTTCTTCCACTGCCTGGGTTACTCCTCTCCAGGTGTTACCGTAGCTCACTCTCTCACTTCTGTCAGGGTTCTGCTGAAATGTGAGGTAATTAACAGAGGCTCCTTTGACTCCCTAAGATAAAATATCCATATTCACCTGGTTTCCCTCTCCATGCTTTATTTTTCCCAGTGGCATTTCTGACCAACTTACACATGCTTAAACAACTTATACAAATGATGCGGTTATTTATTGTTCACTAGCTATCTCCACCCACTAAATGGTGAGTTCTTTGAGAGGAGGAACATATTTTGTTCGTGCTGTATCTTCAGTGCCTAGAACACTGCCAGGCATGTAGTAGGGACTCCATAAATACTTATTGAATGAATGAAGAAATGAATTGATTAATGAAGATGCATATAAATGTACAATAGCCAAATCGTTAACACAGATGATAGTCACTATAGAAATTCTTAGGAAATACTTGGATATGCACCTTTTCCTGAATCTTACAGTGTGAAAACTGCTCAAGGAGAGAGATTTTGTCTCTTAAGACCTGTATCCAGTGACGTGCCTGGCAAAGTACCTAACATACTAAATTTATTTGATATATATTTGTGGAAACATTCTATTTCCAAGAGGAGAGATATCTTTAGTAGAGCTTTGAAACATGGATGGGATTTGGATGAATGGCAAGTAGAAGAGAAGGCATTGATCTTTGAATAAGATGCAGACAGAGATACATAGTTGCCTTTGACATGGAGTCAGGATATGCTGGCAAGAGTAGGGGCTCAAGATAAAAAAAATAGAGATGATAGGATTAGGGATAAATTGTAAAAGACTTGTGTTTAAAGGGATGCAGGGAGTTAAATTTTTAAATGAGTCAAACACTTTTGAGCTAGTGACGAAATAAGAGAATTTTTGGAAGAAACATTTTACTCTTGTATTTATATGCATGCATTTCTATTCAATATGTATCTAGGATGTAGCTATGTTTAGGGAAGCATATCATCAACTTTGCTAAATTGGTTCAGGGACAAATTAGGGTAAAGTGATTAGATATTAAGTCTGTAGAAATAGGCTGGTTGGGTGTAATGATAGCATGGACTGGAGTGACAAGAAGAGAAAAGAAGAAATGGATGTGAGAAATGATATGAAGAAATAATGAACAGTATTTTCATATACAGGAGTTTCAAAGAAGGGTCATGGATAGAAACAGTAAAATTGGGCTGGAAAATTGGTTTTATTGGGAAATCTGAAGTTCAAGATGGGGAGAAAACCAAGATGAAATGGCAGCAGGCTGGTGACAATGTGGCCAGGAATTCAAGGGAGAAAATGAGGTTGAAAATAGACATTTGGGAGTTAGCAAAACGTAGCTGATAGTTGTGCTAATATTTCTAGAGCATTTGAGATTTGTGGTTCTCATTAATTTGTTTATACAACTAGTGTTTATTGGGTACTTATTTGCCAAGAATTCTTTTAAGTGCTGAGGATGCAGCAGAGACCAGACAGAATAAATCCCTGCGCTTACCTACTTTACATTCTAGTTAGAGAAAGCAAAATGTGTGGCATAGCGCATTTATGGGTGATAAGTGATGTGGAGAAAAATAAAGCAGGGCAGGAAGGTAGAGTTGTAAGTGTGGAGGGCAGGAGGATTGCAATTTCAAAATAGAGCCGTGAGGGCAGGGCTTACTGAGAAGGGGAGCAAAATCCAAAGGAGGCGTGGATGTGAGCCACACTGAAAACTTGGAGAGCAGCTTAGAGGAAGCAGGACAGCAAAGGCCCTGATCCTGCTCCCATGTACAAGGAAGAGAAGGGGGCCATTGTGGCACGGGAGAGGGAGGTGGAGCAGGGCAGGAGGTCAGGGCAGAGCAGCAAGGGGTGAGGAAAAGGCCTTGTCGTGGTTTGTGGGCCAAAAAGAACTTGGGATTTCCTCTGAATGAGAGTGGAAGCTGGTAAATAGCTTGGAACAGACAGGGTACATGATGTGACTTGTATCTTAAATGGATCCTTCTGGTTGCTCTGTTGATTACAGAACTCTGAATCATCTGGAGTGGAGATGAGCATATTGCCTCTAGTCAAAGGCATTTTTGTTTAGACAAAATAATTTACCATTTTATTTTTGAAAGCCCAAAATCATCTTTTTAGGTTTTATTTAAACTTTCCTTATTTCCATTCAAGCACGTACCCAACAGCTTCTTCAGCATTTCTCATATCTTCACTGCTGCTGTGGGAAAGTCACCTTCAGGAAGGTTCCTGAGTTAGGTGGAAGATAAATGGCTAATTAATCATGTCTTCCATTGACTCTGTGTTCTTAAGTGCAGACAACAGGTGATCTTACTGGATTTTAACTCCTTCTCTGTGTGATCTTTCTATAAAGGTAAATGTGTTTGGAGGAGAGATCTATCGTAGGTTTCCTGTACCTTCCATTGGTTTCAACTACAGTTAGAATTGTCTGTCTCTCGAGGCCCAGCACCTGTTATATGATAAAAATCTATGATATATATTATTCAAAATCATATTTTATTGTGGAATCATTACAATAACAAACTCTAGAAAATTTCAAGCAGGACTTTAACCTACCCTGGTGGGTCTGAAACTTTTTGAGACACCCTTCCTTTCCTTTTTTTACATCAGTCTTATAAATGTCTAGAGTTCCGACCTAAATTTAGCTCAGATATTGTAAGTAATTGTGAAGAGATAGCTACTTTAAAATTCAAGTCGTTAAAATTTATTTGAGCATGGGGAAATGAAATGGGTGTGACATTTATAAACTGACACATCTATTCGTCACTTTTTAATAAGGTTAGTATTTTTCAGAGCACAATTAGGAGACTCCATGTACTGGTTCAGTGTTCATAGATCACTGTAAAAAAAAATAACTATACAATGTCCCACTGTAGACAAAATGAATCCAGCACACCTGGAATGAGTCATAATTTTCTTTGATCTTTGATGAATGCTTGTTTTACGAATCTCAATGTTCTAATTCAAATAACTTAATAAATAAACTAAGTAAAATAAAAATGGCAATCTGTTATGTCAGCTCCTTTGCTCAGGTTATGCCAGATTCTCACGTAAGCCCTGACTATTTAATATAATTAACTAAATTGAAGTGAGGCCACCACTCTGTGTATTCTTGAAATTACTAGTGAAAGTTCCTAATTGAGTTGTCAAAACCCTAAAGAAAATTAAAGGTTTAATTTAAGTAATTGAGAGATAATTTTCACTATTCTCTCCTATTGCAAACAAACTCTTAAGATCCCTTGAATATTTGACCTGGTGTACTGAGGTCTCTTTCTATGAAAATTTCTTTTTCTAAAACTATAATCATAATAAATTTAACTCTTGTCAAAACTTTTCTAGGACAACACCCCAAACACCCCTCAATAAAGTAAAGCACATTTTATAACCAAGGCTGTGAATTAGGTAGAATGTATTCTCTTCACTGTTTCCGTATTTAAGTAGAGGAAGATGAAAATGTTCAGATTCTCATAAAAAATGTACACATAAAAGGCATATCAGTTTAGTTACGTTTATTCACAGTGTCATCATCCACTCACACACACTGTTTAGAACTCCTTTGGATATTTAAAAATTCAAATCCAGTTATGACCCTGCTGCTCTGGGCACGGGTGTGGGACTCACAAAATCTCTAAAATAATAAACAGGATTGTTTCATGAGAATGTGTGTGTCATGAAAATGACTTAAAAATCTGGAGAAAACTGAAATTTTCGGGACAGATGTTTTTCTGATAGGATTTTCTAAGAAAGTAATGAGGAAATGGTTCATCTTCCTCCTAAGGAAATAAGATGCCAGGTCTATTTCTGACATTTTCCCATGATAATACTTCAGAGATAGGAAATAGATTGAAATTAGTTTCTGATCTGATTTGACTGTTTCTGTCATTTACAATTCCACAGTTACTCTGCTTATCTAAGCCAAACTTCCCTGGGTCTGCTTTTCAATCTTAACGTAATACCTACCATATGCATAGCTAAGAAAATATTCATGCATGTGTATTATGTATTGATTTTTTTCTTAATTCTTTGTTTAATAAATCAAAAAGCTGGTAGAGAATGCATTTTGGTGAAGGTTCAGAGATTTGAAAGCTTTGCTTCTGAGAGAATTCACTGAGATTTTCTGTTTTGAGAAAATGGGCATTTAGCCCCCACGTAGATTGGAGGGAAAACGAACCAGATCCCAAACCTCAGCTATAAAAGTCACGGAACATGAAATGTTGTCTGAGATTTTACCGTAGTGACTACAGCTGCATAACAATCACCTTTGCAGAAAACAGAGACGCTCGCTCGGGTACTCAAAGAATGCCTCTTGTTCTGGAGATTCACAAGGCTTTGTTTTTTTCATTAGAAATAAGCACTGTTATAACCATGGGGAATATGGACACTTTCGTTCACTGCTGCACTGTTCATGTAACACATAGTGCCCACCATACAATAAACTCTCAATAAATATTTGTTGTCTTGTGGGTTGATAAAAGAATGAATGAAAGAATGCCATTTCTTGATTTGTTCTTTCAGGCAGGATGAGAAAGTTATTTGGAAATCAAATATCATTTTATTCAACAATTCAGTGATTCGTTCATTCATCAAATACATACTGCCTGTGGTGTACCAATGCTGAGTCCTAGGGGAAAAATAATGAATCAGATGGACATCATCCCTGATCTTACTGTGTTTACAATCGAATGAGTCTTGCCATCAGGATGAAACAAGTAGAACGCAGACGTGCATTCTGAAGTTTTCTTAAACTATCACAGTGATTAATTTAGTATTGAATGAATGCTTTCCAGTTAATTAGTGCCTTGCTAAGCATATTATCAGTTGTGAAGTTTAGTTATGCATCAGTAGTGTCTAGGAAACTTGTAAAACAGATTTCCAGGCCCTAAACAAGACCTATTAAATCAGAATCTCTAGGTTTGGAGGTAGAAGTCTGCATTTTTAAGAAACTATGTAGATCTTTCTGATGAAGCTATACTGCCATTAAGGAATCACTGTTGAGAAATAGATAGAAATCTGAAATGACCGTTAGTATAAGATAAAGGCATATGTTCATGCCAACCTAAAAGTAAACATCAATTGACTATCTTTCAGTGTTAGATCATTTTATGTAAAGAGAGGATTAATCAAAATAGCCTCAGCCATTATCCCTACCTCATCACACCCTATCTTAACATCTCTCTCCTAGAACCTTGCCATCATCATGCAGTTTTACTCCCCTGAGCTTTTTCCTATAGTGAAAACCAACTCAGGACATACTTTCTCCATGGATACTTGGAGAGTTTATTTCACTTGCTCTAATAACTTCCACTGTGGTCAAAAGAATGTTGCTTCTTCTATACATCTCTACTTTAATTGTTTAATCCTCACCTGTGTAACAAAGTACTTATTTATGTACATAACGAAAAAATCCAATTGTTGATTATCCACATGGAAGGAATTTTAGACACAAGATCACATACTCAATGTTTTTCTCATAACTCTTAATTTTGTGTGGTCTCATTGCTTTAGTCTCCTAGTACTTAGCTTTCAAAGAACCATCTCTATGAACTGCCATAACTTTCCTCCATGTGGGTCTGTCCACTTTAAAAGTGATACGACCAGGCTCTGCCAACCAGCTGGGCAAAAGGGTCTGAGCGGGAGAGAACTTAACCAGACTTTACCGAATGCCTGCCCTACTATCTAGGAACTAATGACTTTAGAACTCATGACCTCGGAGAAACTGCGAGCTGTTCTAACTAGCGGCAAGTAGTCCTGGCTATGGTTCTGAAAAGGGGATAAGAGATACTGAGCCAACGTGCTTTCCTCTTGGGATGGGGCAGGTGATGCCTCATCTCATCCTTCTACACTTAGACATAAGCTTCATTGTCTCAGAACTGCAGAGAGTGTACGCTGTTTGTACTACTCAATGCAGAGAATTACAAATTCTCAAAGAGAGTGAAGTAAAGAGTCTGTCCAAACCAATACATTCTCCTGACTAGGGGCAATCTGACTACATGCATTGTCCTTGGTATATAGAGGTGAAGTACAGTAGCCAAACTTGTTTATCAAGAAAGAAGCACGAGTTGTTTTTGTTGTTGTTTTTAGGAGTAAGGAGAGAGTTAGAATTCCTCTTTACTTTTTTTTAGTCAAGAATGATGATTTATTAGCTTAAGTAATACTCACGTCTTATTTAGTTAGCTCGAGCCCCAGTCCTACTGCAGTAGCATAAGAGGTCCCAAGTAAGGACCGACTCATTGAACTCATCAATCCCAAAGCTGTAAGAGATAATAATAATAATAAATGATAGTTGATTATTGTTTTATACTGTAAGTTTGGATGATTTGTTATTTGCAAGAGATAATTGATCTCTTTCTCTTTCTCTATCCTTTGCAGTTTTATTATGTTTATTATTGAAGGAAACCAGATTGATTTTCCCATAGCATTTCCTATAGTCTAGATTTTGAGATTTGCATCCTCCTTTTTTTCAAACATGTTTCTCTGTTGTTTGGTTCATTTTTCAAAATAAAGTGCATGTGTAATTGCGTTGACAATGGTAAACAAAAATAGGTAAAGTTTGGAAGTATAAATCCCAAATTGTCATTGACTCTGGTTAATTGCTGCATGGTAGAAGACCAAAGGGAAGTATTGTTGTCTGCTTGCCAGTTGTTGTATAGCTGTAGTTTCTGAATTTTAGAATTAATAACAAAAAATAATAACATAAGAGTAGTAAAATATCCATAGAATATTTTAAGAAATTTTCCAGGCATTATTTAAAAAAAAAACTAGATGTTAGAAATTAGTGAAAGTTTACTAGTTTTGAAAGCATTATTTAGTGAAAACTTAGAGTGATACATATATTGGTCTCTGTCAACCAAGGAAAATTTTATGTATCTTCTCTTTTTCATGCTAATTTTAAAACTGATTTTAACCTGATAAATCTCTTGATATTTATCCCATTCCTGAAACCAAGTTAATTATGCAGCTGTTTTTATATTGTGCACTGTGAATTCTGTTTTCTTTTTACATTTCTGATCTCTTTCACATGGCCTGATCCATTTGCAAAGAGAAGTGGTATAAAAAATCTAAGCAAATAGCAAAGGGGTGTGCAAGTTTAAATGAATGACTGTGGGAATTAATAAGGGTAAGGGAGAATGTTTCTTTTATTTGGCTTATTAGCATAATTTGAAATCAACCTAAACAACTGTTTCGGTTTTCAGCAAAGGCTTAAACTGCAGTAATTTCAGCATTCTCCTGATAATGACAGCTGCCGGGTAATTAGTTTTTGATCTTTTTAGCTTGAATTGCTGTTGCTTTCATTAATGCTTGAGCTAAGTAAAAACAGCCTGAATAAGACTTCTCTACAACCCTCTTTTATAAACATTTTAAATCACATTTATAGGAGAAACTATCAACGTGTCAGGCTGCAAATTTATTAACACGTTGTAATGTTCACATTGGACCAGCACACAGAAAATTGCAGCAGTATTTCTAGACCAAACCTATGGGTGACACAAATGCTTGGCTTTTCTTTAATTGAGCTGAATATTAAGCTGATTTAGAATGTTACCTATTCTTGTTATTTGAGTAGCTTACGTTCTTTCCATTGTTTGATGGCCCGGAGCAAAGTGCTTCTTGGAGAGGATCAATTTGTGGTCACAGATGGGCATGAATTGAAACAGCCAGTCTCCTGTGACCTCCCTGAGGGTCTGTTGTCCACCAGAGAGACCCAAATTGCAGCTCAGCCTAGCTATGTTCTAACCTCTTCTCACTTTCCCAGAGTTCTCTAGTAAGTCTGAAGGGCTGGTTAAGAACAAGCATTGTGTCTCTATCACAAAGTGGGGCATCTAAATTATAACTCTTAACATAAGTCATCCCTGAAAAAGAAGCTGGTCTCTAAGACTTTCACAAAGTCCTTAATTTCAAAATCATCACTTGACTTGGGTCAATTCTCTCGTTTCTTCTCCTTTTTGACTGATTATCTGTTTATTATCATTAATAACAGCATCTATCATTGTTTTAAGTACGTATCATGTGTCAAATACCATGCTAGGTTCGTTAAGTCTAATTTCCCACAGTCCCACATTTTAGGCAGTATTATTTCTGTTGTATGAATGAGGAAATGGAAGCCTATGGCCTAAATCCCAAAGCTAAAAAGTAATAGACTAAGGATTCAAATTCAATTCTCCCTCAATTTTTTCCACTCTTCCATGTTGTTGTAGCCAAATTCCACTTCCATTACGAAATAGTTTCTACTCTTAAGGAAAAGCTGTACTCTCACTGCTGATTAATAGTTGTTATGACCTGGAGTCCCCAGGCTAAATGAGCTACCATCTCTGTGCTGCAATTGAATTTTGAATGTTGAATACTACTCTGCCCACAAATAATTATTTATTTATGTAGTTCTTTCACTAGTCACAAGGACCATTGTTTATTTATTTGTTTATTTCTAAAATTTTGTTTTTTGAGGAAGACTAGCCCTGAGCTAACATCCACTGCCAATCCTCCTCTTTTTACTGAGGAAGATGGGCCCAGAACTAACATCTGGGCCCATCTTCCTCTATTTTATATGTGGACGCCTGCCATAGTGTGGCTTGATAAGTGGTGCGTATGTCCACACCTGGGATCTGAACCAGTGGACCCCAGGGCCACTGGAGTGGACTGCACAAACAACTGCTATGCCACTGGACCGGCCCCTATAAAATTTTTTAATTGAGGTAAAACCAATATATAACATATAAATTTCAGGTGGAGAACATTATAGTTTGATATCTGTATATACCAGAAGTCTAGTCATCCATACAATTGATCCCCTTCACTCATTTCACCCACTTCCCAACTCCATTCCCCTCTGGTAACCACCAATCTGTTTTCCATATCTATGTGTTTTTTGTTTATTTGTCTTCCACATATGAGTGAAAACATATGGTAATTTTATTTCTCTGACTGACTTATTTTGCTTAGCATGGCTTGATGAGCAGTGTGTATGTCCGTCCTTGGGATTCAAACCCAGGAACCCTGGGCTGCTGAAGTGGAGTACGTGAACTTAACTACTATGCCACTGGGCTGGCCCCTCCTCTACCTATTTCTTTTACTCAGGTTGTTTGTTTTTTTGTTGTTGAGTTGTGAGAGTTCTTTATATATTTTGGATAATAATTTTGTGTGGATATATGATTTGCAAATATCTTCTTCCATTCAGTAGGTTGGTTCATTTTGATGATGGTCTCCTTCACCATACAGAAGCTTTTTAGTTTGGTGTACCTCCATTTGTTTATTTTTGGTTTGGTTTCCCTTGCCTTTGGAGTCAGATCTACAAAAACATCACTAAGACCTATATTAAAGGAGCTTACCAGCCACGTTATTTTCTATGAATTTTATGGTTTCAAGTCTTAGTCCATTTTGAGTTAATTTTTATGTATGATGTAAGATAGTGGCCTAGTTTCATTGTTTTGCATGTGGCTGCCCAGTTTTCCTAACCTCATTTATTAAAGAGACCGTCCTTTCTAAATTGTATACTCTTGGCACCTTTGTCATAAATTACTTGCCCATATGTGTGTGAGTTTACTTCTGTGCTCTCAATTCTGTTCCATTGATCTGTGTGTCTGTATTTATGCTGATACCATGCTTTTTGATTATTGTAGTTATGTATCATAGTTTGAAATCAGGAAGTGTGATACTTCCAGCTGTGTTGTTCTGTCTCCAGATTGCTTTGGCTATTCAGGGTCTTTTGTGGTTCCATACAAAATTTTAGAATTGTTTGTTCTTGTTCTGTGAAAAGTGTCATTGAAATTTTGATAGAGATTGTATTGAATGTGTAGATTGCTTTAGGTAGCATGCACATTTTAACAATATTAATTCTTCTTATCCATGTGCATGGAATATCTTTCCATTTATTTGTGTCTTCTTCAATTTCCTTCATCAGTACCTTAAAGTTTTCAGTGTGCAAGTCTTTCACCTTCTTGGTTAAATTTGTTCCTAAGTATTTTATTCTTTTTTGATGAAATTTTAAATGAGATTGTTTTCCTGATTTCTCTTTCTGATATTTTATTATTAGTATATAAAAACGCCACAGATTTCTGTATATTGATTTTGTATCCTGCAACTTTGCTGAATTCATTTTTTAGTTCTTACAGTTTTTTGGCAGTCTTTAAGGTTTTCTGTATAGGGTATTGTGTCATCTGAAAATAGTGACAGTTTTACTTCCTTCTTTCTGATTTGGATGACTTGTATTTCTTTTTCTTGCCTAATTGTTATGGCTAGGACTCCAATACCATGTTGAATAAAAGCAGTGAAAGAAGGCATCCTTGTCTTGTTTCTTGATCTTAGAGAGGTGTGATGTTAGACAGTATGTTGTTAGCTGTGGGTTTGTCATATATGGCCTTTATTATCTTAAGGTACATTCCCTCTATACCCACTTTGTTGATGGTTTTTATTATAGATGGATGTTGAATCTTGTCAAATGCTTTTTCTGCATCTATTGTGATGATCATATGATTTTTATCCTTCATTTTGTTAATGTGGTATACCCTGTAGACTGATTTGAGGATATCAAGCCATCCAGGGATCCTTTCATCCCTGGAATAAATCCCATTTGATCATGGTGTATGATCTATTTAATATATTAATGAATTGTTTGCTAAGATTTTGTTGAGGATTTTTGCATCTATGTTCATCGGCTATATTGGCCTGTAATTTTCTTTTTTGTGGTAAGGACCATAATTTATTAATCTTGTTGTCTGTAGTATCTAACACAAAGTAATTATTCAATGAATGGGATACCCTTCAATTGGCTAGTAAGTTTAGTTAAAGTTTATTTTGTTTACTTAGTAAGTTTACTCCTGCCATCAACTCTTCATCCTCCTCTGTTGAATTTTAGATAAAAATTGAGATAACACATACAATACTTTATTCATTAGAAACAAGATATAACTGAAAAGTTAGTTAATAAAAGGGCAGAATACATTTACTATATTGTAACAGTCATTAGAATTAATTATAAAAAGACTAATATATGTCATATGCTATTCTTCTCAGCTCTGCTAAGACTTGGGTTCTAAATGTTGCCCTAAGTTTATGTTCAGAACTACCAGCTTAAAATTTCAAAAAGGACAAAGGCAGGATTCCCATTGAGAACATCGTTGATGGATGCTTCACTATATCTTGCTAAGGAGGAAGTCTTTTATACACAGTAAGATCAGACAGAATGAATAATTTTAGCTGCTTACATTTATACAATGAAAATCAATCATATATGTCAAGAAGGGTAGAATTCAAACTTTGCAAAAGTTCTTATGCAAAACTTTCTGGAATTTTAATTATCTTCAAACTTGTCATGATCCAAAGGTGCGGGGGGAAAAGCCATTGAATAAGAGATGTGAAATGTGCAGATCATGATTAATAAAGATATCTGGGTTTGCCGTTTATTGGTTTTGCCATCTTGGATATTTTTTCTCCTGTTTTTAAAGGAGGATGATGAAGATTAGTTCTTGTTATATAATAATATGCTCATGAATATTTGCCTTTGTCCAACACCACCTTGCACACTGGTCACATAAATTTGAAGGCATGATACACAATTCAGACAGCCACAGTTTGGGAAGGATATTTTACATTCACAGAAATAAAAGGAGATTGTATAAAAGTTTGGAAATCACACCATACAAGGAAAAACTGAAGCAACTTAAGATGCCTAGCTTTCAGAATAGAAAATTTCTATTTTCAAATATAGAGGCATACTGTGTCGGAAAGGCTAGATTTATGCTGTATTTCTATAGAGGACCAAAGTCTAGAAATTATAGGAAGGAATTGTTCAGTCCATTGAAAGAAAGCAAAGTTTAATACGTAGAAGACTTGGGGAAAAATTAGAGAAGTACTGAATTTAATATAACTGAAAGTATTCAAGTAACAGTCTGTTGAGGATTGTATGGCATATTGCTTCTCAAATTTTACAAATTTAGACCACTTGGGAATCTTGTTAAAATGCAAATTCTGATTCAGAAGTTTTCCGGTAGAAACTGAGACATTATATTTCTAACTAGCTCCCAGGGGCTGTTACAACTGGTGGCTCTCATACCACACTTTGAGTAGCAACTATAGAAGAAATTTCTGCATTAGGGAACAGATAGAGACTAGGTGATGACTAATGCACTTTTCATTATTCTGTCAATATATGAAATGAGGTATTACTTTTTTCTTGTTTTTTACTTTTTATAGTAAAATAAAACACAGATACAGAAAACCATGCAAACCAAATGTGATATTTGTGAGTTATTATAAGGAAACTTTCCTCACAACTACCACTCAGGTCAAGAAATAGAACGTTGTCAACTATCTCAGTATCTCCTCCATGTGCCTCATCTCATTCACATCCTCAGTTTCCCTGAAGAGTAACCACTGTCCTGAATTTTGTGGTAACCACTTTGCATTTCTTTATGTATTTATCACCCAAATGGGAATTAGTAGCATATGTAATTTAGTCTTGGTAAGTTTGTAACTTGATATATCGTTGTCTCTTTTTAATCTGTAGGTTTTCTCACTATCCTTTTCTTTTCCTACAATTTATCTATTTAAGAACTGGGGCCGTCTGCTGCTTTCCCCCAGTCTGGGTCTTGTGGTTGGCGTACTGCTGGTGTAGTTCCTCTGTCTTCCACCATGTTCCTCTGTCTTCTGCTTTTCCTAGGAATTGGCAGCCATATTCAGAAGTTTCTTCAGACTCAGGTCTGATCCCTTTGCCAAGACTATATGGTGCCATGTTATTTCATCAGAAGGTCCATGATACAAGATTTTAATTCTTCTTTTGAGTTAATAGCCATCAATTCTCCATGCCTGGATCCGTTAACTAATTGGGGAAAGCAAAACGGCAATACTCTTATTTTTATTATTTCATTTACATTTTTAGGCTCGGAAAATTTTATGAGGAAATGCTTCCTCTAATCTATGATGGTACCATTTTATTTAGGAAAGACAGAATAATTTCTTTTAATCTTTTCCTCATATTAGCCAATTTTCGGGATTATCAGTTGGGTTCCTTGTCATCATCCTTAGAAAGCAACCAGTTAGTTTTTTAAAAATTATGTATCATTATGAATTCATTGACTTAAATACTTTTTATATTCAATCCATCACAATTCTTTGAATGAATATGGTAACAATTTTTTGCTTAAAAATCGTTCAGGAAAGAGTGAAAAGTATTTTATTTAGATATTTTGAATGAATTCTTCATCTATAAACAGATTGAGTATTCTCTAAGTTCAATCTTATCCAATAATATCCAAATAATAATAAACTACCAAAATTATTGGGTTTTGAAGATAATACAATAATGGCATTCATACCTCATTGTTCTCCATAGTGACAATGGAAATCTGCAAAGCAATGTAAATGGGAGAAGAAAATAGCATCATCTATGAATGTAAGAGATATCCCCAACTTTTATCAAAATACCTGTCATACCTCTCTTGATTTGAACCAAGTAGAGAAGAAGGCACAAATAGATATAAGCTACCAGAGGTCACAAGTAATGTGGATTCTCTGAAAGTAGCTGATATACTTGGATAAGACCAAAGAATGCCTTACTTTCAACTGAGATTTCCTGGGAATGATATTCCACACTTCCTAGCTGTGTGTTAGGTTGAAGTAATTAATAATAATAAATAATAATAATAAGGGTTTTGTAGATGTGCTTGCAGAGCACCACTAGATGTATATGAGTTTTGAAGAATCAAACAGAAGGAATAGACAGATATAGAAGAAGTAAAAAGCTTTGGATCAAAGAGGAATCCAATCTGAATTCACAGAATAGCTAATAAATAATAATAGTGAAAACCCTACATATTAAAAATCAATGTGAAATTGTAACACATGGGTAAAACTTCTAACTTTATATACTTATTAAAGAATGGAATTAACAGCACTGTTAACTGAAATGTGTGCACACTGGAACCATGTTGTCGTCATTTTGCAGAGTTCCCATACATATGAGTTTCCATTAATATAGTACTGTGCAAAGCAGGACTTACTGTAGTTACTAAATATATTTGACAAATCAAAGAGGTGACTTGGCTCAACTCTAAGCAATAGTTTTTAAAAAATCTATAAGAAAAAAAAAAATCCATAGAAAGTTTTTAGTTACTGACACACAAGAAGAGATACAAAAGTTTAATAGACAAATTAACATAGATGGCATAAAATAAAATTGTCATGGTTACTTTAAGTTTCCAGACCCAAATGACTTGTTAAATTTTATCAAATGTTTTTGAACAGATATCTCTGATGCTTTTAAGATATTGCAAAGCACAGAGAATGAGTTTTTAGCATGCTTCCTTTTTAAAAGACAGCATCACATTAATATAAAAATGTAAACATAATACAATAAAGGAAAGTTAGAGGACACACTTTCAGATGCCATTGCAGAATCCTGAATAACATATCAGTACGTAAAATAGTCACATTAAAGCAGTAAAGTATTATGTCCAAGTAAAACTCATATGAAGAAAGTAATGACAGTTGGATACATATTTCTCCCACTATCCTAAAGTAGAGTGTTCCTATGAAACATTTTCTAAGCTGAAATAACGTATCGCGAACAGTATTTCTCACTTTCTGAAAGTTCACGTTCCGCCACTTTGCTTCTACAAAAGACCTACATTAGTACCGAAAGAAATCTGAAAAGGATTTTTACTTTTACCAAAAAAAAGCCATTACCATACTAACATAACTCTTCCGTAAAAATGAGGTGGCGGTTGGTGAACTTTTGGAAGGCAAGGGATACTTGTATTAATAAATCTATAATTTACCATTTAACAAGTTAATAGGGAAAAACCATATTCTTCTCCAGGGATGCTGAGAAGGCAGTTGAGAAAATTTACATTCATTCCTTATTTTTTAAAAACATACATTCAAAAAGAAATAGATTATTTCAAATCAAAAACCTGGGTCACCCTCAATGATAAAGCAATGGATTTATTTCTATTACAGTCTAGATGAAATACTATTTACTGTTGTATCTATTTAATATGATTCTATAAATTCTAATCAACAAGATTGGATTAGAGAAAGTCAAAGTGTAAGTATTAGAAAAGAAGTGGCAAAATTATCACTATTTGCAGTTGATATAATACTTACCTGGAAATCCAACAAATTAGTTTTAGATGAGTAAGGATATGAAACAAAAGATATTTCACTAAAATTCCTGGTTACGAAGTTGATATCAAAATCAATAGAATTCATATACACAAGCAAAACAATGCACTAAAAATATGAGATCTTATTACAAATAATAACTCAAAAGATAAAATATATTGGAATAGTTTCAGACAAACTACAAGGAATGTAAAGAAAAAACATCTTTAAGGACTTTTATAAAAGAAGACTTCATTGGATAAAAATACATTGCTTGATCATGGATTTGAAAGACTCCCAGTAAATGTGTCAAATTTCTCCAAATTTATAAATTAAAGGTGCTCCTAATCAATAAATGATATTTTATTAGAATTTGAAAAATTGATTTTAAAATATATTTGGAAAAGTTACAGTACTTAAAATGATCTTTTATGTTTTTCTGGGATAGATAGAAAAAATGGAACAATATAGTAGTAAGAAATAGACTCAGTTTTAATGAGAATTTAGCACACAAATTTCGAGTTCAAATAATTATCAATATGTGGCATTGGGCCAAATGCTAGTTCTTTGCAGGAGAAAACTTATATTCCTACCTACCTACTTTCAAGGTGCAAGAGAAAACTGAAGGCGCAATAAATCTAGGTGCTAATGAACATTGGTGAATAGATATTACTTGACAATATATAACAGAAACTTTTGAGATCTAGTGCACAAACATCTGCTTTACTTTAATAACTCCATTTTTTTCCGTTCTATGACTGGGTTATAATTTATTTAAATAGGACTTTATGGCTAGATATCATTATTTCCATGTTACAAGCAATGCTAAAATGAACACCTTTTCACAAATGAATACGTAAAATCTATTGATTAAAGTGCAAACGAGTATGATGTGCTCCCACTTTTAAAAAATGATAGAGCCACAGATATCTGCAATGTTAATTGAACATGTCAGTTAAAAATGGCAACTGTGCTTGTGCCTCGGATAGAAATTGGGTTTGCGAAATGGTAGAGACATCATTTTAACGTACATTAAATTGTGCAGTATGAACTTTTTAAACTTTGCATGTTATTTATTAATTAATTTATTAGATGGATGGTTAAAGGAAGCTTGTCTGAAATGAAAGTGAAGAGAGCAAGCTGTGGAGCATTGTGGATGCTGTGATCTTATTTTTACGGAAAGAAAGGCTATTCGTGCATCCGTAATTTGAACTCACAAGAGACTAGAACAAAAGGAAAAGAGCTATAAATAAGAAGAAAAGAGATAAAATAATGCTATCAGGGAGACATCAAAGATATTTGGATTTGTTTCTAATGAACTTTCTAAATTAGCTAAAATTAGATTCAAAACCAGGAAGTACGCAATTAATATTTTACGACAACGTACTTAAACTAATAAGAATATATGTGTTTCTTGTCAAAATTTTATTTTTTTAAATTACATCCTTTCCTTCTTGTCAGAAATTTCTCAGCCCTTGCTGTGTGCATCATGGTGGTTTTCAATTTCTAAATAGTACCTGGTAAACATATGTAATTGAGAAAAAAAACCCATACAAAATTAAACAAGGAACAGAAGGGTTTGATTTTTACTGTATATTTCAGATATAATATTTTAAAACAAATGACTGAAAATGTAATGAAATTAGCAGTTTTCTTGTCAGCACAGCAAGGAGTCTGGATTTTGATTTAAAGGAAATTCACCTTTAAGATAATATGGTTTTATTTAAAGTTTGTATCAAAAGGTTGAGAATGACATTTAGCTTGCAAGTTCAAAAATCATTTTCTTCTGCACTTCAATAGAAGAGAAAATGGGGGAAAAAATGGGGTTTGAGTTACTCCAAATATAAATTTGTCTGTATAAGCTATTTCTAGCTAATAAAGATAGAGTCATTTAATCATTATTCTTTATTTTCATATGCTGATTATATCAAGATTATCCAAAGTAAAACAAAGAATGTAGGGAATAAGAAATACGTCAGTAAAGTGCAGGACCATCTAATTAGTTGGTGCTTCTTCAGGATGCTGCAAGGCCTCCTTCAAGTTGCTCAGATGGCATCAGCTCAGTGAGGCCCACCCAGATCATCTCATTTTAAAGGAAGACTCACCCACCTCCTCTGTCATCTGGATTCTTACTCTGTTCTGTGCTCCTTCTTCATAGCATTTATCATCTTCTAAAAGGTCATATACTTATTTGTTATGTTTATGCTTGTGTTTCTCTCCTCTGCTGAAACCCAAGTTCCAAGAGGACAGAGATCTTTCTGGTTTGTTCTCTGATGTATACCCCGCACCTGAAATAATGCTGGCACTTGATAAGCATTCAATAAATGTGCTGAATAAATGAAAGTATAACAGAAGAAATTCCTGACCATAAAAGCAAAACACTGCAGTGAATTATTAGGCAAGGCTAGAGATTCAACGTTCAAGGGTTTAAAAGCATTCTTAATAAGCTAAGTAGAGGAATAGATTAATTAAAAATTTAGAATCTATAAAATATTTATGGAATACCTCTATAGTAAAACACATTCATCCAAGTGTATAATTGTATTAATTATTAAAATCATAATAAATTTTAGCATTGATATTATGTTTAAAAAAACCCCACACAATCTGCTTTCCTAGAAACAGTATGTTTGCATTCTCTCCTTTGATCATATGTACACAGATCCCACTATCCTCTTCGGCAACTACAGAGTCTTGTGTAGATATTACATCCGGTGCTTTTCACATCTTTGCTGCCAATATCGGTTCCCTTCTCTTCCATTCAGCTACTCACTCTCAGGACCACACCTTGGACCTTGCCAACACTTGGAAATGCTTTATTTTTTATATAATCAGTTTGAATGCCTAGCTATCTGACCATAACCTCCTATCTTTACATCAAGCTCAGTTATTCAGCTGGTTTTCAAACTTCATCTGATCCTAAGCCTCAGGATTGACCCGCTCATGTCTCCTGAACTTTTTCCTTTGCTTCAAAGCATCAGCCTTTTCTCATAGTAACTTCCTATCTTTCCAAGGTTGGGTTTCATGGCCTATCACTTCAACCACTCCCTTTCTAAACAGATAATATTCATGAATACCAATTCCATACTAACACTAACACTAAATTTTATAACAGTACTAATATAAACAGACAACATTTTTGAGCCCTTGCTAATGCCCAATAGTATTCTAATATCTTGACATGTACTTTCTAGCTTAATCCTCACAACTCCATAGTTTGTATTGTTTTATCCTCATTATACATGGGGAAAAACTGTAGGAAAATAAGGTGAAAATTCTTGCTTACAGTCACACAACTGGGTGATTTAGAATTAGGTTATGAAGCCCAAAATTCAGGATCCAGAGCCTGTGCTCCCAAGCCTGCGCTCTGCCCTCAGCCCTCCACTGAACCTGCCCTCCCGAGTTTGCACTGACCTGCTATTGCTAAACATAATCGACGTTTCTTACTCTCCATGGCGTATGGCTGAAACGATATGTGTGTGGCCTCCAAACTTACCAGGCTCTCAGTTCTCTCCAACTATCCTTTTAAATTTCCTGATTGGTTGGCTTGCTTTCTCCTTCTAACAACTCTGTCAAATTTGTTCTTTCCTCAACTTTATCCCCACTGCCCCCGCCCATTCCCTTCATTGTCGAAATATAACAATGACTCTTGTTTCATGGAGAAAGTAGAAATCATCAGATGAATTTCACTGCACCTCTCCCATTCTGTTCTCTTAGTACCAAGGAAAATTTATTTCTCCTCCTATTTAGTGTTGCTCCTTCTACCCTTGCTTTGATTCTTAACTCCCTCTCTTACTCAGAGAGTAAGGAGAGCTGCCCTTTTCACTTTCGTAAAACACTTCTGCCTTCCATGTTGTCACAGTCTTAGGACTTTCAGCTTACTGCTCTGACTGCTCGTTTCTGTCCTCTATTGTTTTCTTCTCTTTCTTGGCCCTACCCTTAAGTCCTAGTTTTATCAGGGTTCAGTTCTAGACTTGATTTTCTTATGCTACACACTACTTCCAGGCTCTATCATCCATTCCCTTGGTTTTAGTTACTATACATAAGAGTTTGGTTAAAATCTGTGTCTGGGGGCCACCCCGGTGGTGCAGCAGTTAAATTTGTTTGTTCTGCTTTGGCCGCCTGGGGTTTGCCGGTTCAGATCCTGGGTGCGGACATGGCACTACTTGGCAAGCCATGCTGTGGTAGGCTTTATATTACCAGAATATAAAGTGGAGGAAGCTAGGCATGGATGTTAGCTCAGGGCCAGTCTTCCTCAGCAAAAATAGGACGATTGGCAGTGAATGTTAGCTCAGGGCTAATCTTCCTCAAAAAAAAAAAAAAAAAAAAGAAAGAAAAGGAAAAGAAATCTGTGTCTGTAGCCCAGATCTCTCCTGGAATTTAAATCAGTGTATTGAAAAATAAACTGCGGCATTTAAAAAATTTTAAGAGTTTATTTGATAAAAAAGTTGATAAGAATTGGGCAGTATCCAACTGAGCAGATAGAAAGGAGCTCCAACAGAGCTGTACAGAATAAAGACTTTTATAGGCAGAAGGCAGTGAGAACAAGGAAGTTATACTACATAAAAAATTGGTTCATTGTTGCAAAGTTACTTTCCTTTAGGGGGATGGCAGATTACCTAACTAGTGCTGATCAGACAATTCCTGATTGACTGGTTTAGGATTGCATTTCTGGGAGGACCAAAACTGCAATTCTCAGTTTGGTGGTCTGGGCGTGACATAAGTAACTCCATTTGGGGCTTGTTGTCCTGTTTATTTAACAGTATGTAATCATGTTCTGGATATGTTTGCTTGAATGTTCCATAAGCACCTTAAACTCAATGTCTAAAATTGAATTCTCATTTTCCTTCATAACTCTGTTCTTACTCCCATATCTCAGTGAATGAGATCACTATCCACTTAGTTTTGGAAGGTAAAAACTTTAAAATAGCCATGCTAAAATGCTGCCTTTCTCTCAAACCTTACCTCCAATCAGCCTTCATAACATGTTAATTCTATCTCCTATAACTCTTGAATCCATCTACTTATCTCTAAGTCAACTGACATTTTCCTAATATAGAGAATAATACTCTTTGTACTAGAGTATTACAATAACCTCCTAATTCCCCTCTCTTCATCCAATATATCCATAATAATCGTAATCTTACCAATGTTAAATGATAGAGGACTGAGGCATAATAAAAATTTTAAGAGTTTATTTGAGCAAAATTCAGTTCAAATTGGGCAGCAGCAAACAGCAAGTGGTTAGAAGTACTCCACCAACAGGAGCTGGGGGATAAACTTTTATAGAGAAGATGAAGAAACTAAGCAAGCAAATTATTTGCTCAACTATAGCTTAAGCGTTTGCCTTATTTGAAAAGCCTAGGTTTCCATTTCTTAACCTTGAGGGATCTACAGGCTTAGGTTTTGCTTACCTTATGTAGGCTGCCAGGGTATTAGAACCACCTCAGTCTAAGGGCCTCCTTGTTTAATTAACACCAATGAGAAAATATACTTCATCCCTCCCAAGACTTACCAAAGTTTCAGCTTATTGTGGGATTAAGCTCAGGCTTGAGGTCCATAATCTTGGTATCCAAATCAGCTCTAGGTAAGAATGAAGCAAATATGGTTCCTTTCAGTCTGAAGACCTGTGAACTAAAGAGACAAGTTAGTTGTCCTCCATACACTTAACATAGAGTGGTAGGACACAGAATAATCACAATAGGCATTATTGTTCAATATGGTGGAGGGGAGGTGGTGGGAAGGCATTACAGGAGGCACATAGCAGTCACTAGTTCCAAGCAATTCTGAAATCTAGCTGGGCACATATTGACAGCTCTAGCGAGTGTCCAATTATGCTCCCTGAGAGTGGGTTTCTGTGGCTTTGGGCTCCTTCCTCTGGACTCTTAGCTTTGTGCTCTGAGTCATCTTTCCTTTTCTATAAGAAGTGGCTCATGCTTGCTGCTAAGTAGTTTCTCATTCTTCTTTCTTCCAGGGAGGTTGAGAACACTGTCTGTCTCTCCATTGAGGTTTTCTGTGTCAGAGACAACTCTCAGTGTTTCACCAGTGAAAAGGCCAGGTATTCTCTGCTCACAACTGGAATCATTCTTTATGACGTCCTAGGAGTTGTTCTTGGTATACTAGGAAGTGCATTCTGGTGGCTAGCATGGCAGAAGGCGTGGAGAGATCGGCAACAGGTAGGGGTGAAGAGATCTGGGTGGTGTTAGATGATGTATACACTTCTGATCTGTGGACATTTTCTTCCCCCTTCCTTGGTATTGGCCCTCTTTACAGATCTTTCTGGTGGGAGTCATTGTTTTTCTCAGACAAAACCACTAAAGTAATAATACTAAAACAGAAAAATAAAACAGCAAAAGGCCTTCTATCTCATTCAGGCATTTTATAAGCTAGCTCACCAACAGTAGTAAAGTTTGGTCAGAATAATTTTCACTAAAAGAAAAGATTATATTTTTATCCCCCCTGTCACAGTTAGTCTAAAGAATCTTTCATGTATTGACAATTCTTCCAGCCAAAGAACAGAAACAAAATGCTTACCTCCCCTGGCCATGTGTGAGCTTTTCTAATTCCCTGACCACTTAAAACTTTAAAAGGTCCACCGTGGCTTTTAAATCTTTAGCCTTAGGGTTAAGTGAAAACCTCTGAAGGTAGAAAACTAAAACGGTTTGGGATATTGTTAATTTTGAGAGTGAAAGTAACCTTCAGATTTATTTCCCTGAAATAGCATTCCTGCCAAAGCACACGTACTGATAGATAATTACTAACAAATCTGGTCTTTAAAATCGAACTGATCTTGTTCTGAGAAGTGTGTCAGTTCCAGATCAGGTGGCTCTCTGAAGAGGCATGAACTACTTTTTACGTATAATCTATTCTTTAGAGCTCATATTTGTGTACTTTTCCCAGATCTACTTCAGCATTTTTTACTACTTATAAAAATACAAATAACTCACATTTGTCCTTGAGGAGATAATATTTGTGTTGCAATAAATAGGAGTGACTGTGCACAACAGGCAATCTTGTTCTCCATTCAACAATACTGTCCCGACCAAGGGAGTGTTAAATGATTTAAACATCTCTCTTTCCCGATTTATCTGTCCTTTAGGCAAAATATTCTCAAAGATTCGGAAATTATGACTAAAATTTATCTATTCACTGAGAAAAGCATAACTTCTAATCTTTTTCAAGTAAAGGAACTATAAATTAAATACTTCTCTACACCTCTATATAAAATTCCTGTCAAAAAGTCAATATTCACTCTATTTCTGTTCTCACAGTTGAAACTGGAATTTTGTATTTTCCAACAGTGATTTGGAAAAAGAAAATCATTATATTTCCTATGTTTTAAGGGAAACGTTTGAACACAGTGTCTGTGGTAGTTTATACTGTGTCAACTTGGTTAGTCTGGGATTGTTTTCCCAAACTCCCTTCCTTCTGTAGTCCTGGGTTAGAAGTGACCAAAAGGGAACATTGTGTAGAAGGTGAAAGAGAAGCAGTAGCCATTGCTCTCTGAGGCTAGTGTGGTGAGATGTGGTCATTAAAACAGATGTGATGGCAGATTCTAGCTTGTCCTCACTGTCCCCTGTTTATCATCCTGACCGCTGGCCCTGCTGACCAGCAGGGGCCTCCAGGCCCCACAACCAGACATTTGGCTGCTGGCCAAGAGAAGCAGTAGCTCCACAAAGGCAACAACGTTCCACAGACTTCTCCACCAGTAGCGTTTCGTGGTCCCACATCAACATCTTGATATGCCTTCCTTCCCGGATTCCCCTACAAGCTCCAACTTGTCTACCTGCCTGAGTGCTTTAGCAGTTGCCAGCTCTGATAGCAATGCTGTTTGTGGAGAGAGAAAATCTCTGAGAACTGGCATAGAGGGATTACCTAAGGGATGTTGGGAGTATCTCAGTGGAGCAGTGAAGTGTTTTTAATTAGTAAGATCTAGTAAGTGTTTATCTGGAATTGTAGCAACCACTAACTAGTGTGACGAGGAACTAAATTTTAAGTAGTTAGAATTTACTTAAGGTTGAATTTTAAAACTGAAATAGCATAAAATATTTTTCTATTAAACACAACTTTATAGTTTTGGTAGAACTGCATCTCACTTTAACCATTGCATCATGTAAGTTGCTAGTTTGTTGTAATGTTGGGATGGGATGTGTGCATCTAGTTACTGTCAGTAGATTGACTCAGTATGAATGCTTTTTTCTATGCACCAATGTAAAATTGTGGGATGCTTACTTGACGTTTTATGCAGTAATACCCATATAATTCATAATTGTTAATTCAACTGAGATACTAATTACTGTCTTAATTATAATTAAATTATTTTAGATAAGAAATAAGTATAGATACATTTTTAACTTTGAAATGAAGGCTTCCTGTTGATGCGGCATTGAGTGGAGATGTTACCACTGGAACAGTAAGGATAAAAAAGAGATTAGAAGACAGTATGTCACAGATTTCATGATGAATGGCAATTGTAAGACAAGAGGACAGAGCAAAACAAAAATCTGCTTTATTGTGTAAAAAAATTTAAAACATAATAAGCTGGATAACATAGAGACATTTTAACAGATCATAGTAAATTTGATATTTCCTTTCAACAAAAAGAATCAACGAAATTAGCCACTTGAAATGAAAATTTAAAAGGAATAGACAAAATGAATCAGCTGAAATGAGAATTAAATGTATAACAAAAGTTTTTAAATGATTTTTAACAGGATTTGAGCTTGTAAATGACTTGAATTTTTGTATAAAAAGAAAACTTTCTAGGTGGAGAGATGACAAAACACGATTATTGATTCACCTTTTTATTTTTACCTTCTTTTAATGTGGCTACCAGGTAATTGAAAATTACGTACGTGGCTTGCATTATATTTCTATTGGACAGTGCTGATCTGAAAAGTATATGAAGACTTGAGTTGAAGTCTTGTTCAAATGAATCTGAGAAGCTAGAAAAAGCTTCGTTTCAGCATTCTAGGTATTTCTATTTCTAGATCTTTGCAAAGTATATTTTAGTTTTTACTATGTGGTTTATAAATATTTGATATTTTGCTGTTAATATTACTGGCAACTTGTGCCTATATGCACTGGTAAATATTCACAAATTAAAGACATATTTCTACATAAACTTAGAAAATAGAAAAGAACAACCATATTTTACTACAATACACAGTCTTTGTTAGCGTATCCACGGCTTTTCTTTTATAGCACAAAATTTCTTTCAAAGTATGTAAAAACATTGGTGAATCTATAAAAGAGAAACAATTGGGGATAAATATTTATGAACCACAGCTACAATGACATCATGTAATTTAAAAAATTGGGAAACATTAAGCGTTGCCAGTGAATATCAAATTTCACAGGTCTTTAAGGGTAAATATTTGGTAGAATAAGTAATGGCAAATAGCAGCAGGCTTTTCATTGTTGGAGGTGCTTCTTGATAGCCATCTTGCTTATATTTAATTATTTTTATATATTCAGGATAATGCTTGATATAACATTTAATAACACTGCTGCACTTGAAATACGAATTTCAAATTTCCTGAGCTGCTTGTCCACTTAAGAACAAATCTCAGAATTTTCATTTGCTGTGTGATTACATTGGTGTCATTTATAACCATATTGTGTCATTTCTGGAATAAATTTCTTCCACAAATACCATGTGGGCAAATACCTTGCAAAATATACACTGCTCTTCCAATCTAAAGGTTGGGTTACCAGGCTTGGCAGCCAAGATAATGTAATGACTAAACAAGTATTCTGTAGAAACTTAGACCTGCTCAGCTCCTTCAGGCAATTTTAAGCATTTAATTCTGCCAGAGATGTGACCTGCTGATTTAATGAATAGTCAGCAAGTGGCCTTAATACATGTGAATATTGATTCCAGCTGGAGATGCCTGTCACCTGGATTGACATTTAATATCTTTTGAAAGGATTCCCTTGAAAAGGGGAATAAAAGAAAATAAGCCAAACTTGCTTTATCATTCTTTGAAAATATTTATCAACTTGAAAGACTCTTAATTAAAAACAAACAAAATCTTAGGGTAAAAGTAAATGTCATTGCTGCCCAAACAGGTCTTGGGAGCCCAGAAGTTGGAATGGGCCTCCACAGAAAAAGCCTGATTCAGAAATAGTTTTGATTTCTGAGTCTGATTCGGCATATATCCGTCCTATTTGTACAGTTTGTGTGGAGGACTGCGATTGGTCACGGAAGTTATCAGCATACCAAAATGTATTCTACTGGGACAATTTTCCTGCCATTCTTCTTATCTCATACTCCTGATCTTGTAAGTAGAAGAGGAAATCTGAAAAGGGTATATTATTCAGAATATATAGTTATGCTACTTGGCTAGATATTAATCTATGGAATGTGAAGGAGGTGGGACTTCCAGAATGGCAGAGTAAGGTACTTGATGAACCCTCTCCTCAGCAAAACACCAATTTAACTGTTACGAATTATAAATAAAACAATCATTTAAAGTCTCTGGAAATTGTCCTAAAGGCATAGAGCGAATGAAGAAACATTCAGAACAATGCACTAAATCCACTAAGAACAGTGAGAATCTGTGGCAATTGACCTGCTGCCTTAATCCCCACCTCCAGCTCCATGTTACAGGACGTCTATCCCAGGTGCTCTTCCCTGGGCAGCTGCAGCCAAGAAGAGAGGGGCTCCCCCTGGCCTGAGCTCCCAGTCTCGGGCTATGGTTTCCCATTCTCACCTTCATCCTAGCCCCATGTTGCAGAACTCTATTCCACAAAGATATGACTGAGAGAAATAGGTCTTTCTTTCCCCACCCAGTCTCTGTTCGTAAAGCAGAAGCTCAACTCCAAATGCAGCGGGATGAAAATACTGGGACACCAATTGCCCTTATCTAGTTACTCATAGGGCAAAAGTTCCACATCAGGGGGGCAAACCTGAGAAGACAAGGGGCAGTCATTCTTCCCTTCCCCTTGTGGTCGCTAATAGACCAGGCTGTCAGTCTTGGAAAAACAGGTCACCACCCCTGCTCTGGTAAAATGGTGCAAGGGTTCTGCCCAGGTGGAAGGGCAGCCAGAAGGACAGTGAGCACTGCAGCACTACTGAGGCAACTGACGTTATTTAGAACACAGCACGGAGAATTCCATGTGTGAGCATGCTTTTAAAACAATAGGAATCTTGTTGAGGGCAACTGAGAAAGAGTAGCCAAAGTTTAATAGAATCAGAGAAACATAGCCAAAAAGAGCCCTCCTGGGACCCCAGCCAGTTCTTTGGGTCAAGAATGTTGTCACATGGGCTGGGCTGCACCCACTCAGTAGCAATCAGAGCAGGTGTGGATAGACTCTAAGCATTCCGCTAAGCTGCAAAAGGCCCATCAACACAGGCCATGCCATAAGGGGCTTGAACACAAACTCCAATCAAACAGATTGAACAATAAATTACTCCTACCTGGGGGCTTCTTCCGGCAAGCTAGGTATAAAAATAAAATCACACTAATGCCTGATAGTCAAGGAGACAGTGCATACCCAAGGCTAATCCCTCTTGGGAGAGTTCAGAATGGCGATTTCTAAGATACTAATCCCTGATTAAATCTGGGGCAACAAAACAGAAACTCCTTGAAGTGTGATAGCAGACTCCACGCCACATAAGCTTTGACCAATAAGTGGCCATGTCAACCCAAGGGTGACTCTTAGGGAACTCGGCCAAGAGATAAAATCAATAGGAAGAAATCTGAGTAGGACCATCAGAGCCTGCATACTGGGAAGGAATTAGAATTTGCAGAATTAGTTCAACTGTCATTAAGCAAATAAACAAATGACTCAGCAAACAAAAAGGAGAATAACCCCCAGAAGGTTATCAGTATCCAGATTTGCTGCAATATACCTAAAATGTCTAGCTTTCAATAAAAAACATTTTGAGATAGGCAAAGAAACAGTAAAGTGTGGTCCATGGCCAGGAAAAAAAATATCAGGCAATAAAAACTGCTTTTGAAGGGACCCTCACGGTATAAAGGTGGACTTGGCAGGCAGACTTCAAAGCAGCCATTGTAAATATGTTTAAAGACTAGAAGAAACTAAGCTTAAGGAATTAAAGGAAGGTATGATGACAATGCCCCATCAAATACAGAGTATAAATAAAGACATAAAATTATTAAAAAGAACAAAATGAAAATTCTGGAAATAAAAAGTAAAATAACCAAAATAAAAAATTCAATAGGGGGGCTCCAACAGTAGATTGGAGCTGCCAGAAGAATCAGCAAACTGAAGATAGATCAATCGGTAGCTGAAAAAAGAAAGAAAAAAATGATGAAAAATAAAAAAAATCTCAAGGAAATATGGAGCATCATTAAGCCCACAAGAATAATGTAATGGGTGTACCAGAGGGAGAGGAAAGAGGGAAAAGGACAGAAAAAAAGTCAAATGATGGCTAGAAACTTTCTAAATATGAAGAAAAGCATTAATCTACGTATCCAAGAAGTTGAACACACCACAAATAAGGTAAATGGAAAGAGACCCACAGCCACATATATTATAGTCATAATGTTGAAAGAAAAAGGCAAGTCTTGAAAGCAGCAAATGAACAAACAACTCATCATATACAAGGGAACTCAAATAACATGAACAACTAACTTCTCATCAGAAGCACTGGAGATCAGAAGGCAACAGGAAGACATTACGTAAAGTGCTAAAAGCAAAAAACTGTCAAAAATCTTAAATCCAGCAAAACTCTTTAAGAAATAAAGGACAAATAAAGATATTACCAGATAAACAAAAACTGAGAGAATAGGATGCTAGAACACTTGCCTTACAAGAAATAATGAAGTTCTTCAAAGAGAACAAGAAATGGTTAAAAAAAAAAAAGTTAAAATTACAAACTCTACAAATGTGTACTTGCTGTCCTTTCTTCTCTCAGCTTCTTTAAAAGACATAAGATTAGGGGCCGGCCTGGTGCTGCAGCGGTTAAGTGCACACATTCCACTTTGGCGGCCCAGGGTTCACCAGTTTGAATCCCGGGTGCAGACATGGCACCACTTGGCAAGCCATGCTGTGGTAGGCGTCCCACATATAAAGTAGAGGAAGATGGGCATGTTAGCTCAGGGCCAGTCTTTCTCAGCAAAAAAGAGGAGGATTGGCAGCAGTTGTTAGCTCAGGGCTAATCTTCCTCAAAAAAAAAAAAAAAAAGTAGCACAAGTAATATGGCAGAGAGGGAGTTGGTTTATAGATAAATAAAGTTTCTATATTTCTTTGGAACTAAGTCAGTATAAATCTGAAGTAGACTGTGACATGTTAAAATGTGTGTCTTGGAGCAACCACTAAGAAAAAACCCAAAACTATAATGAAAAAATCATTAAAGCTATTATTGATACACCAGAATACATCTTATTAATACAAATAAGCCAATAAAGGAGGAATAGAAAAACAAGAAATGAGATGCATAGAAAACATAAAGCAAAATGGTAGATGTCCATCCAATTATATGAACAATAACAAATGTGAAGATTAAAAATCCAGTCAGAAGACAGAGATTGTCATATAGATAAAATAAATCTCATCCAACTCTGATGTCTGTAGAAGACACATTGTAGATTCAAAGATACAAATGAATGTATGTAAAAAGAAAAGGACATATGATGCAGAGTAACAAAACGAGTAGGAGCAACTATATTTTAATATCAAACAAAATAGACTTTTTTTCAATTATTTTATTGAAATCATAATGATTTGTATCACTTAATTTCAGGTGTACATTATTATTCATCAAATTTCTGTATTGACTGCATTGTGCTCACCAGTAGTAGTCTAATTTTTATCCATCACCATACATATGTGATCCTTTAACTCTTTTGTCCAGCCCCCAGCCCCCTTCCCTTCTGGTAACAACTAATGTGTTCTCTTTATCCATGTGTTTATCTTCCACATATGAGTGAAATCATGCAGTATTTGTCCTTCTCTGTCTGGCTTATTTCACTTAGCATCATATCTTCAAGTTCTATCTGTGTTGTCGCAAATGGGATGATTTTGTCTTTTTTATGGCTGAGTAGTATTCCATTGTATACATATTCCACAACTGCTTTATCCATTTATCTGTAGAAGGGCACTTGGGTTGCTTCCACATCTTTGCTATTGTGAATAATGCCGCAATGAACATAGAGGCGCATAAATCTCTTTGGATTGTTGATTTCAAGTTCCTTAGATAAATACCCAGTAGTAGGATAGCTGGGTCATATAGTATTTCTATTTTTAATTTGTTGAGATATCTCCATACTGTTTTCCAAAGCAGCTGCCCCAGTTTGCATTCCCACCAGCAGTGCATGCAGGTTCCCTTTCTCCACATCCTCTCCAACATTTGTTATTTTTTGTCTTAGTAATTATAGCCATTCTGACAGGTGTAATGTGGTACCTCATTGTAGTTTTGATTTCCATTACCCTAATAATTAGTGATGTTGAACATTTTTTCATGTGTTTGTTGGCCATCTCTCTGTCTTCCTTGGAAAAATATCTGTTCATATCCTCTACCCATTTTTGACCAGATTGTTTGTTTTTTTGTTGTTGGGTTGTATGACTTCTTTATATATTTTGTATATTAACCCCTTGTCAGATATATGATTTGCGAATATTTCCTCCCAGTTGGTGGGTTTTCTTTTCATTTTGTTCATGGTTTCCTTTCCCTTGCAGAAGCTTTTTACTCTGATGCAGTCCCATTTGTTAATTTTTTCTTTTGTTACCCTTGCCTGAGTAGATATGGTATTCGAAAAGATGCTGCTAAGACTGATATCAAAGAGAGTAGTGCCTATAATAATTTCTTCTAGGAGTTTTATGGTTTCAGGTCTTACATTCAAGCCTTTAGTCCATTTTGAGTTAATTTTTGTGTATGGTGCAAGATAATTGTCTACTTTCATTCTTTTGCATGTGGCTGTCCAGTTTTCCCAACACCATTTATTGAAGAGACTTTCCTTTCTCCATTGTATGTTCTTGGCTCCTTTGTCAAAGATGAGCTGTCCATAGATGTTTAGTGTTAGTTCTGGGCTTTCAATTCTGTTTCATTGCTTTGTGTCTATTTTTGTGCCAGTACCATGCTGTTTTGATTACTATAGCTTTATAGTATATTTGAAGTCAGGAATTGTGATGCCTAAAGTTTTGTGTTTTTCCTCAGAATTTATTTGGCTATTTAAGGTCTTTTGTTGTTCCTTATAAATTTGAGGATTCTTTTTGCTGTTTCTGTGATGAATGCCATTGGGATTCTGATTGATATTGCGTTGAATCTGCAGATTGCTTTAGGTTACATGGATGTTTTAACTATGTTTATTCTTCCAATCCATGAGCATGGAACATCTTTCCATTTCTTTATGTTTTCTTCAAATTCTTCCAACAATGTCTTATAGTTTTCAGTGTATAGGTCTTTCATCTCTTTGGTTAAAATTATTCCTAGATATTTTATTCTTTTTGTTGTGGTCATAAACGGGATTGTATCCTTGACTTCTCTTTCTGCTAGTTTGTTATTAGTGTATAGAAATGCAAGTGATTTTTGTAACTTTAGTTCAAACCCTGCAAGTTTGCTGTAGTTATTTCTAACAATTTTCTGATGGATTCTTTAGGGTTTCCTATATATAGAATCATGTCGTCTGCAAAAAGGAAGAGTTTCATGTCTTCCTTTCCAATTTGGATTCCTCTTATTTCTCTTTCTTGCCTAATTGCTCTGGTCAAAACCTCCAGTGCTGTGTTGAATAGGAAGGGTAAAAGTGGGCACCCTTGTCTCATTCCTATTCTCAGAGGGATGTCTTTTAGTTTTTCACTGTTAAATATGATGTTGGCTGTGGGTTTGTCATATATGGCCTTGATTATATTGAGGTGCTTTCCTTCTATATTCACTTTATTGAGAGTTTTTTTTTTTTTATCATAAATCGGTGTTGGATCTTGTCAAATGCTTTCTCTGCATCTATTGAGAAGATCATGTGGTTTTTATTTCTCATTTTGTTAATATGGTGTATCACATTGGTTGATTTGCAGATATTGAATCATCCCTGTGTCCCTGGTATAAATCCCACTTGATCATGGTGTATGATCTTTTTAATGTATTGCTGTATTCAGTTTACCAAGATGTCATTGAGGATTTTTGCATGTATGTTCATCAGCAATATTGGCCTGTAATTTTCCTTTTTTGCACTGTCCTTGCCTAGTTTTGGTATCAGGGTGATGTTGGCCTCATAGAATGAGTTAGGATGTGTTCCATCTTCTTAAATTTTTTGTAATAGTTTGAGAGGGATAGGTTTTAACTCTTCTTTGAATATTTGATGGAATTCTCCAGAGACATCATCTGGTCCTGGACTTTTGCGTTTTGGGAGGTTTTTGATTACTGTTTCCATCTCATTAGTTGTGATTGGTCTATTCAGATTCTCTGTTTCTTCTTGTTCAGTTTTGGGAGGTTGTATGAGTCTAAGAATTTATTCTTTTCTAGGTTATCCTATTTGTTGGCATATAGTTTTACATAGTATTCTCTTATAATCCTTTGTATTTCTGTGGTATCCATTTAAATTTCTCCTCTTTCATTTCTAATTTTATTTATTTGAGCCTTCTCTCTTTTTTTCTTAGTGATTCTGGCTAAGGGTTTTCCAATTTTGTGTATCTTCTCAAAGAACCAGCTCTTAGTTTTGTTGATCCTCTCTTCTGTTTTTGTAGTCTCTGTTTCACTTGTTTCTCTCTAATTTTTATTATTTTCCTCCTTCTGCTGACTTTGGCATTGTTTGTTCTTCTTTTTCTACTTCTGTGAGGTGTAGCTTAACATTACTTATTTGAAATTTTTCTTGTTTCTCGAAGAGAGTGTGTATTGCTATGAATTTGCATCTTAGAGCCACTTTTGCTGCATCCCTGAAGAGTTGGTATGATATATTTTCATTTTCACTTGTCTCCAGGTATTTTTTTAATTTCCCCTTTGATGTTTTCATTGATCCAATGGTTATTCAGTAGCATATTGTTTTGTCTCCACATATTTGTGACTTTTCCAGCTTTTTCTTTTAGTTGATTTCTAGTTTCATAGCATTGTGGTTGGAAAAGATGCTTGATATGATTTGTCTTCTTAAATTTATTGAGATTTTCCTTGCTTTCCAATACATGGCCTATCTTTGAGAATATTCCATGTACACTTGAGAAAAATGTGTATTCTGCTGTCTTTGGATGGAATGCTCTCTATATAACTATTAAATCTGGGGCCGGCCCAGTGGTGCAGCAGTTAAGTTCGCACGTTCTGCTTCTCAGCGGCCCAGCCTTCACCAGTTTGGGTCCCGGGTGTGGATATGGTACCGCTTGGCAAAAGCCATGCTGTGATAGGCATCCCACATATAAAATAGAGGAAGATGGGCATGGATGTTAGCTCAGGGCCAGTCTTCCTCAGCAAAAAGAGGAAGATTGGCAGTAGTTAGCTCAGGGCTGATCTTCCTCAAAAAAATAAATAAATAACTATTAAGTTCATCTGATCAAGTGTTTCATTTAAATTCACTATTTCCTTGTTGATTTTCTTTCTAGATGATCTATCCATTGATGAAAGTGGGGTGTTAAGTTCCCCTACTACTTGTGTTGCTGTCAATTTCTCCCTTTGGGTCTGTTAATAGTTGCTTTATATACTTTGGTCCTCCTGTGTTAGGTCCATATATATTTATAAGTGTTATGTCTTCTTGGTGGGGTGTCCCTTTTATCATTATATACTCCCCCCCTTTGTCTCTCATTGTGTTTTTTATCTTGAAGTCTGCTTTGTCTGATATAAGTATAGTGACACCTGTTTTCTTTTGTTTGCCACTTGCTTGGAGTATCATCTTCCATCTCTTCACTCTGAGCCTATGTTTGTCTTTAGAGCTGAGATGTGTTTCCCAGAGGCAGCATATTGTTTTGTTTTTTAATACATCCAGCTCTCTGTGTCTTTTGATTGAAGAATTCAATCCATTTACATTTAGAGTGACTATTGATATATGAGGTCTTAATAACTGCCATTTTATCTCTTGTTTTCTGGTTTTTTTATATTTCCATGGGTTCTCTTCCTTTGTATTTCTGACTGCCATTTCATTTTGGTGGTCTTCTGTGCTGGTTTTCTCAGTTTGCTCTTTATTTATGAATTGTGGCTCTGTTCTGAATTTTTGTTTAGTGGTTACTGTTAGGTTTGTATAAAAGTTTTCATAAATGAGATACTGCCTTTTCTGATATCCTCTTATCTCCATTAGCAGGTTTGATCCTTTCCTCTTCCCCTTCTGAGTTATTGTTGCCACAAATTCTGTTTTGTCTTGTGAGTTTGTGACTAAGTTTAAGTGTTTATAGTTACTTTTGATGCTTTCATTCCCTTTATCTTTTAAGTTTAATTAAATATTTGCTAGCCAGTTCTGAAAGAGAGCTGCAGTTTTCTGATTTTGTCTGTCCATTTATCTCCTTGCTCAAAGCTTTGTAGACCTTTGCCTTTTTGTTTCAGGTATAAGGGTATCCTTGATCATTTCTTGTAGGGCAGGTCTAGTGGCAATGGACTCCTTCAGCTTTTGTTTATCTAGGAAAGCTTTTATCTCTCCATCATATTTGAAGGATATTTTCACTGGATAGAGTATTCTTGGCTAAAAGCTTTTGTCTTTCAGTATTTTGAATATATCTATTCTCTCCTGGCCTGTAAGTTTTCTGCCAAGAAATCTTGAAAGCCTAATAGGATTTCCTTTGTAGGTTATTTTCTTCTGCCTTGCTGCCCTTGATATTTTTTTCTTTTCTTGTTCACTTTTGCCAGTTTTACTATTATATGCCTTGGAGAAGGACATTTAGCATTGATGTAATTAGGAGTTCCATTGACTTCATATATTTGTAAGTCTGGTTCTTTCCCCTGGTTTGTAAAGTTCTCAGCTATTATTTCTTTGAACAAGCTCTCTGCTCCTTTCTCCCCCTCTTTTCCTTCTGCTCTGAATTGTTGGTGTAGTTTCTCACGGTGTTTGATGAACTAATCTTTTGCTGGTGCCTTTGTGGTAGTATCAGGTTGCAGATCCCACCTGCTACCACTGGGGAGAAGCAGGAGCTATGTTTCTGAGCCCATCCCATCTGCTGGACATTGTAGGGGTACATGGGTGCTCCTACCAGCTGGGAAAGCAAAAACATTTGGACTCAGGGCTGTCGCTGCCTCTTCTTACAGTCTTGCATATGCGTGTTCCTACTTCTTGGGCCTCAGTGGTACTGTGGGCTCTCTCACTGTCTGGGAAAGCATTCATATGCACACACAGATCTGCTGCTGCCTCTTCTTACAGTCACACCAACTGCTATACTTGATGGGCACATCTTCTCCACAGGTCCAAGCCTGGGCCACTCATTGGGACTGCAGTGGCACAGCGGACTCTCCTGCTGGTCAGGAAAGCATTCATGCATGGGCTCAGAGCTGCTAACACCTCTTCTTACCATTGCACCAAGGCGCATTCCCACTTGTGGGACTGCAGTGACACTATGGGCACTCCTGTTGGCTGGGAAAGCATTCATGTGTGCACACACGGCTGCTGTGGAAAGGTAGTGGAGTGCTCACCTATCTCTACTACTTGCCCAGGGGCCCAGTCCATCCACCTTCACATGTATATCTGTGTGGGTCTCTCAGGAGTCCTTTGGTGCTGTGTGGGTATCCTCCATTGGTCAATGAATGTCCATTTAGTTGTAGTTCAAAGGGGGAGAGATAAAGGGAACAGCTCACTCCACCATATTGAGGACATCACTCCTCTCTCCAAGATACACTTTCAGACAAAAACTTACTAAAAACAAAGGACATCTTATAATGGTAAATGGATCAACCCACAAAAAACATGTAACAATTATGAACATATTTAAGTCTCAACAACAGAGACTTAAAACACGTGAAGCAAAAACTGATAGAGTGGAAATGAGAAATAGGCATTTCAATAATAATAGACAGAAGAACTTGCATAAGGGATACAACAACTTGGCAAAGATCAACTAGTAAAGAGAAGACTGGAAAATCACCGTAAACCAACTAAACTTAACAGACATTTACAAATTCTTCACCCAACAAAAGCACATTTTTCTGAAATGCATATGGAGCATTCTTCAAGGGAGACCATATGGTAGGCCATTAAACACACCTCAATAAATTTAAAAGGACTGAAATTATACAAAATATGTTCTCTGATCACAATAAAATATAATTAGAAATCAATAAAAGAAGAAAATTCACAAATATGTAGAAATTTAAAAAACACATTCCTCAATAAGCAAGGGGTCAAAGAAGAATTCGAAAGAAAATAGAAAACATTTTGAAATAAATGAAAACAAAACACAACATACTAAAACTTATCGGGTCAGCTGCATCAGCGCTTAAAGGAAAGTTTATAGTTCTAAATGCCTATATTTAAGAAGAAGAAAGATCTCAAATAAGTAATGTAACTTTCCACCTAGAGACCCTGGAAAAGGGAGGGTAAACTAAATGTAAAGCAGGCCAAAGGAAGGAAAAAATAAAGATTAGAGTGAAATAAATGAAATAGAGAATAGAGAAACATTAGAGAGGAATCAGCAAAAGCAAAAAATTTGTTCTCTGAGAAAATCCACAAAGCTTAAATCTTTAGTTTGACCAAAAATTGAAGAGAAAAGACTCAAATTACTAAACTCAGGAACAAAAGAGAACATGCCTCCCAATCTTCAGAAAAAAAAAATTCTAAAGGAATAGTATGAACAACTCTACACCCACAATTTAGACCAAACGGGCAAATTCCTAGAAAGATACAAATTACCAAAAATGACTCAGTAATAAATATAAAATCTGAATAGATGTAATATTTTTCTAAGAACACAAAGGCAGGAACACTTTGCAACACATTCTATAAGGCTAGTATTACCCTGACATTAAAGCTAGACAGAGATATCACAAGAAAACTACAGATCAAAATCTCTTACTAATATAAATGTAAAAATTATCCGCAAAATACTGACAAACCAAATCTAGCAACATATAAGAAGCATTACCACCATGACCAAGTGGTATTTATCCCATGAATGCAAGGTTGGACTAACATTTGAAAGTCAATTAATGCAATAAATCATATTAATAAACAAAAGCAAGACACATGATCACCTCAATTGATACAGATACTAAAAAGAAAATTTCCAAAAGTAGCAATGAAGGGAACTAACCCAATCTGATAAAAGGCATCTATACAAAACCCAAAACTAACCTATTTAATGTTGGGGGACTGCTTTGCTCCCAAGATCAGGGATAAGACGATGTCTACCCTTATCACTTCTATTCAACCTTGTTCTGGATGTTCTAGTCAGGACAAGTAGACAAGAAAAACAAACAAAAAAGGAATTCAGCTTGGAAAGGACAATGTAAAACTATCTCTATTTGCTGGTGACACGACCTTGTTTATAAAGAATCCTAAGGAACACACAACACACACACACAGTACATACTCTAAAAAAAATAAAAACAAAAACCCGACACTAAAACACTGTTAAAACAAATAAATTCACCAAGCTTGAAAGATACAAGATTAATATACCAAAGTTAATTTTATTTTATGCATAGACAATAAAAAATACAAAAGTGAAATTATAAAAAAATTATATTTAAAATAGCATCAAAAAGAATAAAACATTAAGTATAAATTTACAAAAAGAAACACAATACTTGTACCCTGAGATCTCAAAAATTGTTGAAAGAAATTAAAGATTTAAATAAACAGAAAGACCAATGAAGTTCATGATTTGGAAGACTTAATATTGTTAAGATGGTGACGCTCTCCAAATTGATCTACATCTTTATCAAAATTCCAGCTGACTTTTCTTGTAGAAATTGACATGATTTTCCTAAAATTGATACAGAAACACAAGATGCTGAAAATAGTCAAAATAATGTTTATAAAGAAAAATACATTTAGAGGACTCAGATTTTCTAACTCTTAAGACTTATTGCAAAGCTACAATAATCAAGACAAAATAGTACTAGCCTAAGAATAGACATATAGATCAATGGAATAAAACTGAGAGCTCAGAAATAAACCCCTACTTTCACAGTCAATTGCGCAAGGGTGCAAAAATATTTTCATGAGGAAAGAATAGTCTTTTCAACAAATGGTGCTGGGACAACCTCTTATTCCTATGCAAAAAAATGAAGCTGGATCCCTATCTCATACCATATACAAAAATTTATCCAAAATGCATCATAGGCCTAAATATAAGAGCTAAGTCTATAAAATTCTTAGAAGAAAACATAGAAGTAGAACTCTAAAACCTTGGATTAGGCAATGGTTTCTTAGATTTGACACCAAAATCACAAACGATTTTTTCTTTTTGAGGAAGATTAGCCCTGAGCTAACATCTGCTGCCGATCCTCCTCTTTTTGCTGAGGAAGACTGGCCCTGAGCTAACATCCGTGCCCATCCTCCTCTACTTTATATGTGGGACACCTACTACAACGTGACTTGCCAAGCAGTGCTATGTCCACACCCGGGATCTGAACTGGCGAACCCTGGGCCACCGAAGCAGAATGTGTGCACTTAATCACTGAGCCAACCGGGCCGGCCCACAATGATTTTTTTAAAAAGATAAATTATACTAAATCAATATTAAAAACTTTTTTTGTGGCAAATGATACCATCAAGAAAGTGAAAAGACAGACTGGGAAAAAACATTTGCCAATCATATATCTGATAAAGGACTTTTATACAGAATATATAAATAAATTTAAGACAATAATACAAAGGCAACCTAATTTAAAAATAGACAAAGGATTTGAATAGGCATTTTTCCAAAGAAGATATACAAATGGCCAATAAGCACACAAAAAGATATTCAACATCATTAATTAGGAAAATTCAAATTAAAGCCACAATAGGTATACTTCATATCCACTAGAATGGCTATAATCAAAAAGAAAGATAATGAGAAGGGTTGGAGAGAATGTAGAGAAACTGGAATGCTCACATTTTGTGCTAGTAAAGTAAAATTGTGTAGCTGTTTGGGAAATAGTTTGGCAGTACCTCTACCCGTAAAATGAGAGAGACCATAGAACCTGGCAATTCCACTCCAAGATATGTATCCAAGAGAATAAAAGCATAGATCCACACAAAACTTGTACATATATGTTCATAGCAGCATTATACATAATCACTCAAAAGTGTAAATAACTCATATGTCTATTAACTGATGAATGGATAAATAAAGAGTGTCACATCCATATCAATCCGTATCATAGACTGTTATTAAGCAATTCAAAGGAAAGAGGTACTGATACACGGTTAAACACTGGTAAACTTTGAAAAAAGTATGTAAATGAAAGAAGCCCATCCCCAAAGACAATATATTAAGTGTCTATATACACAACTTTATAAAGACAAAAATTAGGTTAGTCACTGCTTAGAGCTCGGAGTAGGGGTGGGCAAATGTGGAGTGACTGCTAAAGGGCAAGGGGTTTCTTTGGAGGGGAAGAAAATTTAAAATAGATTATGGTGATGATTGTTCAACCCTGTGAATGTACTAAACATCATTGAATTTTATACTTTAAGTGGATGAATTGTATGGTATGCGAACTATATCTCAATAGAGCTGTTTAAATTAAAAAAATGTGACCCATGAAAGCATAACATCTGTTTAAAATGAACTTTTCTTTCCCACTTTATGTCCATCTTGTCCTTTTTGTACTCTACTCCCAAATTATTCAACAGGTAAAAACAATGACTGTTTCTACTACTATGATTAACAATAATAATAGGTAAAATTATATTATTTCTACAAAAGGACATTTTCAGTTAGAATATTAGTTATCTCTGTGTGTTTAAAAAAAAAGTCTAACTCTATATTCGTGATGGTCATAGATAGCTAACCTTGGTGGTCTCGTGGTTAAGATTTGGCGTGCTCACCGTCATGGCCCAGGTTTGTTTCCCGGATATTTCACTTGTATCCCATGGTGGACAGGTATCAGCAGACTAAGATAGACTTGGAAGAAGGACCTGGCTACCTACCCAATTCTGAAAAATTTGGTCATGAAAAGCCTGTGAATAGCAGTGAAGGATTGCCTGACGTAGCGCCAGAAGGTGAGAGACCAGGCAGGGTTCCGCTCTGCTGTGCACAGGGTCCCTAAGAGTTGGAATTGACTGAGAGCACAAACAACAGCATGAAATAGAACAACAACATGAAATAGATACTCAGAAACATTCCAGTCCTTCCCATTTCCATGGCTGGCTACATACCAGATGTAATAGCATTATTCCCCAGTCTATAGTGCTTATAATATACGCTGTTTATTTCCTTTCCAGAAGTAGACCCTACCATAGCGTTCAATATTTACATATCACTTTGCATTTAAATTGCCTTCATTTTAACCATTGGTTGTCTCCAGTAATGACCATTATCATGACCAGCATTTATGAAATGCCCACTAGCCTTCCCTTGCTTGTGCGCTCAAGGGTTGAATCTGTTAAGAGGAAGAAACAATGAAGTTTTAAGGATGTTTGTTCAGCATGCCAAGTCACAAAACAATCTTGTGGCAACCCTGGGATTAGTAGTCAAGGCTTTGTGATTTTAACTGCTGGGTGGCCTACTCACCTGCATGGTTTCCTCACAGAAAATGGTAAATAGGAAGAATTTCACCACATCTCATGTTTCTAATGTGCTTGCTGAAATGTGCGTATTCTAGCAAATTCCAAGTGGCACAGCTCTATAGTTAAAGTCATGCTATCCCCTAGGCTTACATGTTAACTACATTGTCATCTGGAGCGCTAGTTCCCCTTAGCGGTTATCTTCTTCCATGCTGTTCCATTAGTCTTCCCCTCTTTCATTTCTTTGCTATGTGGTGGGCTTTACTTCTTGGAACTTGAGTGAAGCACACAAACATTATTTTGATTATTCTTTTTTTGACTCTTAAATATGGAAGCTTATGTTTTAGTTTGCAAACCTGAATTTTACAAAGTGATTTAATGATAAACCAGTTTTGAACCAGCTGTTATTAACACATTTCCCATTTCTGTAAGTCATGGCTCTTTCAAAACTAGTGTCGTTTTTTTCTTTAGAGACTGAGGAAAAGGGCAGGTGTGGAACCTTGTGAGCATTGATGATATTTCTCTCATATTTATTTTTAACATGATTGGAAGAAAAGAGACTGAAATTAAATCCTTCATACTAAATTGTTTCCTTAATCCCTCTGAAAATGCACATACATGTGCAAAGCTCACCCTGAGGAAATAAATGACCACATCTTTATAGTGTTCGCTTTATCTTATTAACACTTCCTCCCTGCCCCTCCTCTCACCATGTACACACCACAGAACGCTTCACATAAGATGCAATATTGCTTAAGTTTTTAAAAAAACTCTGGATTAGTTTTTTTAAAAATTCTAATCTTGCTTGTGGTTACCAACCACATAGGTGTTATGTTTTGAAAATGATAAATGGAAACCTTTCCCAGTCTTCATCCAGATTTTGTCAAACATATTTGCTACCCAACCATCCAATTTCCCATGAATTGATAGGTTATTTTAAGAAAGCTCTCTAGGGAGATTTCTCTGAAGACCATGAACCACGCAAATTAACCTTCCCCTAGAGATATCTGTGTGTGTGCATGTAGTGTCTGTGTAATAAATTGTGGCTGTAAGGCTGTGCTGCCCCTACAAGGGAAACTACAGAATTCTGTGATTGTGTGTGTTTGAGTCTGTATTTGCTTGGAAGTAAAAATAAGCCCTTATCAGGAACTAGAAATTGAAAACTGTATGCTTATAAGACATATAAAGTAACCCACAAACTATTACTGATTCAGCACTCCATATCTTGCTGGCTGGAAACTCTTATGATGTCTCCATACACCTATAACTTTCTATCCTGGAAATACTAAACTTTTGTCTACCACCAATAGAATTATCAGGTATTCTTATTTAGTTTGGTCACTTGAATAGACTACAAATTTCTCACTATTGTTCTATTCCAACAGAATCTTTAGGGTTCTTGAAGACCCCACAGCAAGAACAGGAGTGAAACTAGCAGGAAAAGGCAACTTATTAACTTTCACTTCACAGTTGAAAGAAAAAGGAAGATGTTATAAAGATTTCCATAGGTCTATCTGAGAAAGACCTCACATAAGGAGCTATAATTGACTTAGTCTTGCTTGTATTTCGTTTATGGTTGAGGAAAAACATATTCAATTTCTTAAATCTTTTTAGTGTTTCTAAATTGTGTTGCTATTGTACTACATGTAAAGATTGAATTGGTTACTATATGAAGAGTAAGAATATACCAAAGGATGTTTAAGATGATTGCTAGATACAGAGAGGAACCCAAAGAACTAGGATGGCTTGAAACTATAATGGATTTAATGGACTTCATCACTATTCGTTCATTCATTCTTATGTGCATTTATATAATACAGATTTGTTAAGTCTCAGTTTATGGTGCTTGACGTGAGTAAATGAGAATAGTCAATGTACTTGCCTTCAATGTCATGTTGTAATTAGCATAGGTACGTAAACAAATTGCCACAGAATGTGCTAAATGCAGTGACAGAATTATGTCTAATATAAACAAGTAGCACAGAGCAGAGGTGGTTAACTATTTTCAGGGGTGGGGAGGGGGAAAAGAAGCTTCTTTTAGGTAATAACGGTTATGATGAGTTTTGAAAATGAATGAGTTTCCAGGCATTCCAGAGAGTTGGCAAGGAAAGGTCATTCCAGGCAGTGAGAACATCGCATGAACAGGCACAGAGCATGATGTATTTGGGGATCTGTATTCTGTTGGCTATCACAGAACCAAGTTATTGGAGTGGTGGGAGATATCTAGTTAGGTAAACAAATCACGTAAGGCCTGACATTCCATCTTCAAGAGTTTGGGCTTTGTGCAAAATAAGGATTCATTAAAAATTTTATCTCCTGGTGGGAGACATGATCAGACTTATAGACTCGTAGCAGTTTTGAGATCTTTTGGGAAGAAGTGGTGAAACTAGTTAGGAAGCTGTTGGAATAGTCTGACTGGAAGATAATGAGGCCTTAAATAATGGAAATTTCACATGTAGTAGAGAGAAATTTTTTAAAGAATCATTTAAGATTTGGATATAGGAGATGAAAGGGAGAAACTTTAACTTGTGGTTAATTGAAGGATCATAGTTAGAGGGAAGGCATTTAGACATCAAGTACTTATAGCACTTGATCATTATGGAACAATGATAATTTTAAGGATAATAAAGTAGGGCGACTACTTTTAATGGCAGAGGAGACTTTGAAAGTAAACTGATAGGTGTAGGGCAGTTAATTGCAAACTTAAAAGTCATGTTCTAAAGTCAGGGGCTGTATGGCAGCTGTAAAGAGATTTTTATTTCCTGCAGCCGCAGGGCAGAATTGCTGAACATCAGGCTTAGGATTTGATTATATACTGAAAGGGAGACGAAATCCCCAGCCTCAGTAGATCTTCTGTCAAAGTCAGGGTTCTAATGGAGAAGGGGTGGAATTCTGAAACCTGGATAGTGCTGTTTCAGTGAGTGAGTTCGAAAATCTTGAACCCTGGCTCAGTCTTCTAGAACCTCCTGGCTGGCAGAGAAGTCCTTTCCTCATTGTCAGAGGAGAACCCTGTAATGAGTTATTAATCAGATGCCTTCCAAGAGGATGTCTGTTTTCCACAAGACACATTACCACCACTACTCATTGCTCCTAGGCTTATAACATAAATCAAGACTTAGAACAGCCTCAGCAGATAAGTATAATGTCTTTGCCAGTAGGAAATAGCCTATACTCCAAAGGAACTGCAGAACCCATTTAATATGGACTGAGAAGATCCATGGGAACATATATAGAAATGGATTTTGATGGTGCTAGCCTGGGGAAGGGGTGATTATAAAGCTCAATGAGTAAGAATTTATTGTCGTAAGGATACAGGTAATTCAATATTTTTGCAAGACCACCTGGAGCTAAGGAATCTGGGCTAATATAATGTGCTAACCAGGGTCTGAATGCTCTGTGATAGAGCGGCACATCCTGAGAACTGTTTCAACTTTTGACAGTAATGGTCCTCAGTAAGAGGATGAATACCTTCTACTTTTGAGGGTTAATCTATGGATATTTCTCTAGACAAAGATCTCTTCTAGAAGAGCTATTTACTAAACTAATTTTGACATACCCTTTAGGAAATTAGATTTTTTAAAATACCAAATGATTAGAGATAGGCTTGCAGAATAATTTCCATGTTCTCAGTTACTTTCAATGAAAAAGTTCTGGTATGTAAACATCCCAGAGAATCACATAAGTACTGCTCTAATAATGAAAGTGTCTACAATCTCTTCCTGGTCACAATACTAATTAAGTACCTTTCCTAGTACCAAGAAGCTTGGACAAGTATATTTCCATTTTCTTACTGCATCCCTACATAGTCATCTCAAATTATGCACAAGGAAAATGATCAGCTAGCACAGGTTCTAACATAAGATTAGTAAAATTACCCTTGGTGAAACTGGCTGTGCCACAGAACAAAAGTGAGAATATCCTGTGTGTGCTTGTCTACTTGTTATTAGATACTCATTTCTAACCAAGTTACCCAAGAGGGTTCTAAATTACAACACTCAAGAACTCATCTAAGCAAATTTACATGAAGTCCAGTGTTTCCTCTGCCTGTCCCACCCCTGCCCTCCACCAAGAAAGCTCTGGAGGTAGTAGTTAACCAGTTTTGTGTTTTGCTTAGTAGCTTGAGATGAACTCAGACATTTCTCCCATGTTCTGCATAATTCCATGACTGCTACTGGATATTGGTTTCCCCAAGATATTTTTACTTTTATAACCCCAAAATCTGGATAGTCCAAACATTTGGCATTATTTAACATGCCTGATTCTTTCATCCTTGTCTATGTGAATAAATTCAAAAACTTTTCTCTTGAAAAAGAGGATTGAGTTCTTGACCTCATTCATCCCATCAGGTTCCTGGGCTTCTTAGGCAAATTTAGTTCATCCCCTCCAGCTTTCTTTAAATTCTATATATTAATAGATAATCATATAAAATGACAACAAAAAAAATTGACCTTATTAGCTATATAATAATTACTGTTTATTGCCTGTCTACCGTGTAACAGTTACTGTGCTAGGATTTTTACAGATAGCTTCCTAACATTGCTATTTCCATTTGACAGAAAGGAAACTGGGACTCAGTCTGGTTAAAATTAACTTGTCAATATCACATAGGCGGTAAGTATCAAAGCTGGGACTGAAACAGAGGCCTTTCTAGCTTTCTAGCTTGAACGGTTTCTACTCGTCACACCACCCTGCACTTTCTGAAAAGATCAACTTGAGGCTTCCCATGAAAATTGTGTTGTACGGAGGGAACGTTATCCTGCACTGGGATCACTCAATGGCTGAGTTTATCTGATGCGATTATACTCTGACATACTAAATTTGGTGGTACCCAGCTCATCAGAAATTTCTTTTCTTCTAGAGTAATAGCAGACAAAATGGCACAATTATTAACTAGTCCAAAGGTGGGAAATACTGCTTGGCTTTCTGTTACTCTTTAGCATGCAAGAAAAGGATTCCTAGTTTAAACTTCTTTTATGAAATCAAGACAACATTTAAGACTAACTTGGTAGTCAAAATGCTAACACCTGTCTATTAGTAATGGAAATAAAGAAACCTGCAATGAAGTCTGGGAGAACAAATGCAGTGTTTAATGTTGCTGAGCCTGAGAGAATCTGGCTGAGAAAAAGTTAGATATACGGAACAATCTCAACTGACACGTCTTAAGTTTTTAATTTAAATGAGAATG